>NC_132788.1:87065291-87245291 GCF_048418805.1 Vulpes vulpes
CCATATGAGCTCTGCAGAGACCTTCTAGTACTCTTTTATGGCTCTTGGAGATTGAGGTTGTGGGTTTTAGATAGGTTAGTTCTCATTGTAGTTGACGGTAAGCATCTGTGGAGGTGAAGCAAAGTAAGTTGGCTGTAGGTATTGCATTTTTTTCATTCTGGAGCAATAATACACGAGGACATTTGGAATAAGAAATAAGAAATTAACCCATTCTCTCCTCCCCTCCCCCAACTCTAGCATTACTAGCATTGCTCTCTTCCCCAGCAGTGAATTTCACATTGCTCTTTGCTGTTGGACATTTCAGGCAGCAGGCATCATAGTGCTTTGGAGTCTGCTCTAAGGCTGGTAGAGTGTGGCTGGGAAATGTAGCAAAGCTTTTAAAAGGGCATGGTTTTTTAGTTCACATCTGGTAATTATAGAGCCAGTGTGTTTTTCTTTTGCAGATTGGGTAATTGTACTTGGAGGGGTGGTATTGGGAGGGAAGTGGGTGTGTGCCCTTATGTGTACCCAAGTGGTCGACTTACTCTAATGACACCTCCATTTTGGAGCCTTAGGTATTGGTGATATGAGCAGAGGGTAATTTATCACCAGATCAAGCCATAATTTCATTGTCACCATTTTGATGTATGTATACCAGGCCTCCTCTATTTGTGTCATTTAGAACTCTAGAACAAACTGTTCTGTAAATATTACTTAAAAAATAATGTAGCACTGTTATCTTCTTCTAAAATAAAGTTTAAAAGCTTTACTTTAGTGAGCTATTTTCTTCTTTAATTTTTTTTAGAATTGAATCCCAGATTTTCGGAGGGTTTACATCAAGTAGTGTCTTCTGTTAATTCTTTCTTGCTTTCTTTCATTTTCGTGGTAACTTGGAAAAGTTGCAGGGAAAAGAATCCTATTTTTGGTTTGCTATTATGGCTTAGAGCTCTGTAGGTAACTATTAGAAAGTTAAACAGTTTTAATCATCAAATCTTTATAAAGAAAATGGGATATATTGAGCGGATTTAGGGTCAACATTAGGGTTGTGTGGCAAATAGGGCAAATAGGTGGGATTGGATAAGTTTCATTTAACCTGCACAGAGTGTTAAAGACTATGTTTAGAAACTTAGCAATTTCACATAAGAATCTCAATTTTTTTTTTTGCCTCCTTTGAAAAAATGAAGCTCTGACGTGTGCAGCACACACACCTTTCAGTCCCCACAACTGCCTATTTCTCTTTCTGACTCTGAGGCTGAATGTACTTTCATTATAATAATGTTGGAGTCCCAGAGTTTGTATGCCTTGGTAGGCTTCTCTCCTGTGTTTCTCGCCTTCCCATTTGAGTCTAGGGTAGACATTTCTGTTGCTAACCTCTGTTGTGAGGAAAGGCACCCAAGTGCCCTGGACTCTACACTTGGTTTTGCCACCCTCTGAGGCTCATTCCTTTTTGGTAGACTGGTCCTTGGGGTTTTATGACGGAGAATTAGGGGGAAGAGAGTTGAGGAGGAAGACAAGGGACCAGAGAAGAAGCAAAGGGTAAAGAGGATTTCAGAGGGAAGAGGAGACTCTTAAGGAGCAGCTGTAATCTTTGAGAGTGGCAGATGGAATTTTAAGTAAAGTTCAGTATCATGTGTCTGCTTCATAGTGCTCAAGAAACACAAATTAGGATTTGATTTATTTTGAAATTGCTGGATTGTGTTTCTGTCAGTCTAGCTTGAGTCAGGAGATAGAAACCACACCAATTATTTTCACCAAGAGAATTTAATATTAAACGTTATCAACTTGATACTGAAGAACTGAAAAGGCAACAAGAGAACACTAACGTATCATGGAAATAGCAACCACAGGAGGCATTTGTCACTACCAGGGTTGGGATTATTAAGATTTAGAAGCTTGCAGGAAGGGCCCTGTGGGGCTGAGCTTCAATCTCTGAGATGATGGCTGGTGCTGGGGCCTCTGAGCAAGGAGGGAAGCTGAGCGCCTGGTACCCAGGACTCTGAAGAGGTGGTGCTACTTGGTTGGTGTTGGAGCCTCTGAGCTTAGGTGAAGGGCAGCAGGCTAGTACTGGGACCTGTACCCGAGGAGCAGGGAGGCTGGGACTGTGGTCCCTGATGGCACAATGAGGCTGGTTCCAGACAGACTGTAAACTGGATTCAGCAGTTGCTACAGGAAGGAAGTGCTTCTATTACAGTGAGGGAATGTAGCTGGGCCACATCTACAGAAGCTGGAAGCCAATAGGAACCAGACAAGATGGACCAGGTTCCACCCCTCTTCTAGTCCCATGGCTTCCCTCTAGCACCTCTATGAGCACAGCTTGACAGGCAACAGCTGGCAAAGTGGAAAGGTGGTTCACAGAGCCCCAGTGCTAGCATCACAGAGATGATATGGAAGGATGGATATGGAGCTGAGGAGCAGTGGCTTAATTACAGGTCAGTATCCCTTTGAGTAAGGAACTTTGAGACTGAATCACAAGCACCACACAAAAACCCATATTTCAATTTCATAAATGTAATTTAGGAGAGTTTGGTTATCCTTATGATTTCCAGGTTTTCTCTTGTGCAACACTGGTTGCCAACTGGCATTTAATTACTGATTTTTTAATAATGTACTCCAAGGTAGTGTTGTTACTAATTGATTTTGTCCTTTAGTGAAGGGGTTGGCAAACTATAGCCCATGGGCCAGATATGTCAGGCTGTTTTAATAAATTAAATTTTATTGTAATACAGCCATGTGCATTTGTTTACTGGAAAAACATACACTCCTTGCACACTCCTTCTTTAGTGTAAATTTCAGTTTTTCCTTAGTTCTGATTTAGAACAGAGGACTATGACACATAAGTTTATAAAAGTATTCTCACACTGTAAAAACTAAACACATAGGAAAGATGATTTGAAAAAATAAAGACATTGTCCAAATGTGAGTACCACCATAATTTACCTTGGCTTTCTCAGGGAATGGGCAATTTATTGACTTGCTAATAAAGCCAAGATATTGCTATCTTTCTTGAACAGATAATAGCTGTTTGGACAGAATCTGTCCCAAATAGGACACTTCACTAGAAGTATCTGCAGTGGAGCGGAAAGAATGTTGAATTCAGAATCAGACTCTTTCTGGCCTGGTCCCACCACATTTGTGTTGTTTTGTGACTGGACAAATTAGTTAACCTCTGAGATACATTTTACATAGATGCACTGAAGACTAGAATTTTCACATTTATCCTTATAGTTCTTCATTCTATATAGCTCCCACCCTGATATATTCCCAAACTCTAGACTGCCCACAAGATGGTCTTCTTTAGTTGTCCAGATGTTGTGCTTTGGTTGTCCTGCATGTACTTCAGACCTAGCATGTCTTTGATGGACATTATTGCTGACCTTTATTTATTTAGAAAAGTTTTTATTTAAATTCCAATTAACATACAGTGTAATA
The DNA here is from genome assembly GCF_048418805.1 of Vulpes vulpes. Taxonomy (NCBI): domain Eukaryota; kingdom Metazoa; phylum Chordata; class Mammalia; order Carnivora; family Canidae; genus Vulpes; species Vulpes vulpes. The sequence continues at coordinate 87,068,700 of NC_132788.1, forward strand.
TTAGTTTCATGTGTACAATATAGTGATTCAGCACTTCCATACAACACCCAGTGCTCATCACAAGTATACTCCTTAATCCCCATCACTTATTTAACCTATCCTCCCACCCACCTCCCCCATGGTAATCATTAGTTTGTTCTCTATGGTTAAGAGTCTATTTCTTAGTTTGCTTTCTCTCTTTTTTCCTCTCCTTTGCTCATTTGTTTTGTTTCTTAAATTCTACCTATGAGTGAAGTGATATGGTATTTGTCTTTCTCTGCCTGACTTATTTCGCTTAGCATAATACCCTCTAGCTCCACTCATGTCATTGGAAATGGCAAGATTTCATTCTTTTTTTATGGCTGAGTAATATTTCATTGTATATATACCACATCTTTATCTATTCATCAGTCAGTGGACACTTGGGCTGTTTCCATAATTTGGCTGTTGTAGATAATGCTGCTATAAATATCAGGGTGCATGTATCCCTTTAAATTAGTATTTTTGCATTCTTTAGATAAATACCTAGTAGTGCAATTGCTAGATTATAGGGTAGTTCTATTTTTTTATTTTTTATTTTTAACTTTTTAAGGAACCTCCATACTGTTTTGCAGAATGGCTGTACTAGTTTGCATTTCCACCAATAGTGCAAGAGGGTTCCCTTTTCTCTACATCCTTGCCAACATCTGTTGTTTCTTGTGTTGTCAATTTTAGCCATTCTGACAGGTGCAAGGTGATATCTCATTGTGATTTCCATTAGTATTTCCCTGATGATAAGTGATGTTGAGCTATCTTTTCATGTATCTCTATGAGTATCTCTATGTCTTCTTTGGAAAAATGTCTATTCCTGTTTTCTGTCCATTTTTTAATGAGAGTATTTGATTTTTGAGTGTTGAGTTTTTTAAAGTTCTTTATAATATTTTGGATACTAACCCTTTATCAGATATGTTCTTTGTAAATATCTTCTCCTATTCTATAGGTTGCCTTTTTTTTTAAAATGCCTATTTCATTTTTTTAATTTATTTATGATAGGCACACAGTGAGAGAGAGAGAGAGAGAGAGAGGCAGAGACATAGGCAGAGGGAGAAGCAGGCTCCATGCAGGGAGCCCGACGTGGGATTTGATCCCGGGTCTCCAGAATCGCGCCCTGGGCCAAAGGCAGGCGCTAAACCGCTGCGCCACCCAGGGATCCCCAAGGTTGCCTTTTTTTTTTTTTGGTTGCCTTTTTTTTAATTGATCATTTGTTTTGCTGTGCAGAGGGTTTTACTTTGATGAAATCCCAGTAGTTTATTTTTGCTTTTGTTTCTCTTGTCGCAGGAGAAATATCTAGAAAGAAGTTGCTATAGCCTTCTGTACACAGAGGTTATTGCCCGTGTTCTCCAGGATTTTAATGGTCTCCTATCTCATCTTTAGGTCTTTCATTCATTTTGAGTTTATTTTTGTTTATGGTTTAAGAAAGTGATCCAGTTTCATTATTTTGTCTGTTGCTGTACAGGTTTTCCAACACCACTTGTTGAAGAGATTGTCTTTATCCCATTGGGTAGTCTGTCCTGCTTTGCCAAAGATTAATTGACCATGTTCTTGTGGGTTCATTTCTGGGTTTTCCATTCTGTTCCATTGATCTATGTGTCTATTTTTGTACCAGTACCAAACTGTTTTGATCACTGTAGCTTTGTAATATACCTTGAAGTCTGGAATTATGGTATCTGCAGCTTTGCTTTTCTTTTTCAAGGTTGCTTTGGCTGTTGGGTATCTTTCATGGTTGCATACAAGTTTTAGGATTGTCCTAGCTCTGTGAAAAATGCTATTGGTATTTTGATAGGGATTTCATTAAATGTGTAAACTGCTTTGGGTAGTAGAGATATTTTAACAATATTTGTTCTTCTAATCCATTAGCATGGAATGTCTTTCTATTTCTTTGTGTCATCTTTAATTTCTTTCCTCAGTGTTTTATAGTTTTCAGAGACAGGTCTTTTGCCTCTTTGATTAGATTTATTTCTAAGTATTTTATTGTTTTTGGTGCATTTGTAAATGGTATTGATTCCTTAATTTCTCTTTCTGCTGCTTCATAATTGATGTATAGAAATATTACAGATTTCTGTGCATTGATTTTGTATCCTGTGACTTTATCAGTTCTAGCAGTTGCTTGGTGGAGTCTTTTGGGTTTTCTATATAGAGTATCATGTCATCTGCAAATAGTGAAAGTTTTACTTCTTCCTTGCTGATTTGGATTCCTTTTTTTTTTCTTTTTGTTCTCTGATTGCTGTGGCTAGGACTTCCTCTACTATGTTAGATGACAGTGGTGAGAGTGGACATCCCTATCTTGTTCCTGACTGTAGAGGGAAAGCTCTCAGTTTTTCCCCCTTTGAGGAGGATATTAGCTATTGGTTTTTCATATATGGTCTTTATGATGTTGAGGTATGTTTCCTCTAAACCTACTTTGAGGGTTGTTATCATCAATGTATGTTGTACTTTGTCAACACTTTTTTTTCCTGCATCTATTAAAATGATCATATAGTTCTTATCCTTTCTTTTTTAAATGTGGTGTATCACATTGATTGATTTCTGAATATTGCACCACCCTGGCAACCCAGGAATAAATCCCACTTGATAATTGTGAATTGTTTTTTAGTGTATTGCTGGATATGGTTTGCTAGTATTTTATTGAGAATTTTTACATCCATGTTCATCAGAGATATTAGCCTGTAGTTCTGCTTTTTGGTAGAGTCTGGTTTTGGTATCAGGGTAATGCTAGCCTTAGCCTCATAGAATGAATTTGGGAATTTTCTTTTCTTTTTTATTTTTTGGAATAGTTTGAAAAGAATAGGTATTAACTCTTTGAGTTTGGTAGAATTCTCCTGTGAAGTCATTTGGTTCTGGGCTTTCATTTATAGTTGTTTTTTGATTACTGATTAAATTTCTTGAGACGTCTGGGTGGCTCAGCGGTTAAGCATCTGCCTTCCGCTCAGGGCGTGATCCTGTAGTCCTGGGATCCTGTCCCACATCAGGCTCCCTGCATGGAGCTTGCTTCTCCCTCTGCCTATGTATGTCTCTGCCTCTCTCTCTGTGTCTCTTAGGAATAAATACATAAAATATTTATTTTTTTTAATTAAAAATTTTTTTTTTAAAGATTTTATTTATTTATTTAAAGATTTCTCTCCATGAGAGACACACACAGAGAGAGGTAGAGACACAAGCAGAGGGAGAAGCAGGCTTCATGCAGAGAGCCCGACATGGGACTCCATCCGGGGTCTCCAGGACCACGTTGTGGGCCGAAGGCGACACTGCACCACTGGGCCACTAGGACTGCCCAAAATTAAAAAAAAAAAAATTCTTGGGGCAGCCCGGTTGGCTCGGCAGTTTGGCACCGCCTTTGTCCCAGGGCCTGATCCTGGAGACCTGGGATTGAGTCCTATGTTGGGCTCCCTGCATGGAGCCTGCTTCTCCCTCTGCCTCTGTCTCTCTCTGTCTCTCATGAAAAAATAAATAAAATCTTAAAAAAAATTCTTTGCTGGTTATTAAGTCTGTTCAAATTTTCTGTTCCTGTTTCAGTTTTGGTAGTTTCTATGTTTCTAGGAATTTATCATATCTTCCAGGTTGTCCAATTTGGTGGTGTATAGTTTTTCATAATATTGTGTTGTAATTGTATTTCTGTGGTGTTGGTTGTTATTTCTCCTCTCTCATTTGTGATTTTATTTATTTGGGTCCTTTCTCTTTTTCTTTTTCATTAGTCTGACTAGAGGTTTATCAGTTTTATTAATTTTTACAAAGAACTAGCAGCTGGTTTCATTGATATATTCTATTGTTTTTTCATTTTTATTATCATTTATTTCTGCTCTAATCTTTATTATTTCCTTCCTTTTGCTGGCTGTAGGCTTTGTTTGTTGTTCTTTTTCTAGCCTCCTTAGGTGTAAGGTTGGGTTGTGTGTTTGAGATTTTTCTTGCTTCTTGATGTAGGCCAATATTGCTATATTCATCCCTATTAGGACCACTTTTGCTATATCCCAAAGCTTTGGACCATTGTGTTTTCATTTTCATTTGTTTCCATGTATTTTTAAATTTTTTCTTTGATTTCCTAGTTGACCCATTCATTGTTTAATAGCATGTTATTTAACCTCCATGTATTTGTGGTCTTTCTAAATTTTTCTGTGGCTGACTTCTAGTTTCATAGCATTGTGGTCAGAAAAGGTGTGCATGGTATGATCTCAGTCTTATTGTACTTTTTGAGGCCTAATTTGTGACCTAATATGTGATCTAGTCTGGTGAATGTTCCATGTACACTTGGAAAGAATGTTTTTCTGCTGTTTTAGGATGGAATGTTCTGAATATATCTGTTAAGTCCATTTGCTGACCACTAATATTTAGTTCTCCTCTACTCCTGGGCTATTTCTGGGCTGTTTCTAAAAGAATTGCAACCTCTCTACTTCCAGAAGTTAGACACAATCTTATGTCTATTCCTGGCCAATAGATTGTGAGTAGAAGTGATGGGTGATACTTCTGGGTCAAAATGTAATTGTCAGAGTGCGATTCTTTAGCACTTCTTTCTCCTGCTTTTGCAGGCAATAGTGTTCCAGATGGTAGGGCCTTCTTCAGTCTGGGCCCCAGAGGCAGGAAGCCAGTTGGAGTGTAGGAAACATGTAGCATGAGTAAGAATTTAGTCTTTGTTGTTTAAATCACTGAAATTTGGGGATTATCTGTTACCATAGTTTATCCTAATCTAGCTTGACCAGTGTGTGTTCAATCAGAAATTATTATTTTACTCTCAAAGTCTGCCACCTCTTTATTTCTTAGGTCATAGGCTGGTACAACTTAAGTTTACTTGCCAGAAACCTAGGATTTATCTTTTTCTTTTCTATCTTCTCTGACTCTTAATATCCAATCTATTATCATTCCTTAGCTTCTGTTTCCTTAATTCCACATCTATTATACATCTCTTGATTCCCACTACTATTGTCTTATTCCAGGATTGTATAACCTCTCTCCTGAACTATTGTTTTTTTAACTACTTACTTGCTCTTTTTATCATTTTATCACAGTCTGCCCTACCTCTTATAGAAACGTACATTGGATCTTGAGTGGATTCATTTCTCATGAGTGGGTTCTGTGCTATGCCTGAGAGAAAGTCAAACTCCTCAGCATGGTGGGCAAGCCTCTCTGTGATCTGCCCAGGCTCCCAGTATGCTTTCTTTATGTGCTGTCCTTACTTAACTACCTTTAGTGTCATCTGCCACTGTTCCTGTTTCTTTTTGTCTGCCTGTCAATCTCTTTGTGTTTTCAAGGTTTAGCTCAAAAGTTACCTCCTCTATGAAGCCTTTCTGAATTTCACAAATGTATTTGGATGTTCCTTTTTCAACATTTCTCTTTATTCTTTGTACAAACTTCTTTACATATATTAACATATTAAATATAATTGCTTGCATGCCTGATTCTCTTACTAGGTTGTCATCTTCTGGAGGGCAGTTTCTGAATTTTTTTCCACTGTGGCCCAAGTAATTAGCAGAATGTTTAGCATATAGGTCATTGTAATTGTTGAATGAATCATTTATTGTTACTTTAGAATAAGAAATAAATGTTCTTATAAAATAAAGATAGGACAAACATAATTTATACAGCTCAACACCAAAAACAAACAATTTGATTAAAAAATGGACAGAGGACCTGAATAGACATTTTCCAAAGAAGACATAAAGTGCCCCAACAGATATATGAAAAGATGCCCAACATCACTAATCATCAGAGAAATACAAATCAAAACCATAATGAGATATCACCTTATACCTGTTAGAATGGCTGAAATAAAAAAGACAAAAAATAAGAAGTGTTGGTGAAGATATGGAGAAAAAGGAACTCTCATGCACTGTTGGTGGGAATGTATACTGGTACGGCCACTGTGGAAACAGTACGCGGTTCCTCAAAAAATTAAAAAAAAAATACCATATGATCCAATAATTCCAGTATTGGGTATTTACCTAAAGAAAATGAAAATACTAGTTTGAAAAGATATATGCACCCCTATGTTTATTGCAGCACTATATACAATCACCAAGATAGAGAAGCAACCTAAGTGTCCATCAATAGGTAAATGGGTAAAGAAGATGTATATACACATAGGTACATGTATACACAATGGAATATTACACAACCATAAAAAGGATGAGATTGTGCCATTTGAGACAATATAGAGACAACTAGAGAGTATTATTCTAAGTGAAATAGGTCAGACCAAGAAAGACAAGTAACATATAATTTCACTAATATGTGGAATCTAAAAATACCCCTAATAAACAAAAAGCAGCATAAGACCTATAAATATAGAGAACAAACGATGGTTGCCAAAGGGGAGGGGGATGTGGGTTGAGCAAAATGAATCAAGAGTAGTGGGTGATACAGGCTTGTAGTTATGAAATGAATATGTCATGGGAGTAAGAGGTACAACATAAGGAATATAGTTAGTAGAAGTGTAATAGTGATGTAAGGGATAGATGGTGGTTATACTTGTGATGAACGTGGCATAATATATAAACTTGAATCACTATGTTGTATATCTGAAACTAATGTAATGTGTGTCGCTTATACTAAAAAAAAATTACAAAAAGCAAAGAGACATGACAAACGATTTTAGTTTAGTAACAGAATTTACTAAGATTATGGTGGTGGTTCTTTTTTTTTTTAAATTTTTATTTATTTATGATAGTCACAGAGAGAGAGAGAGAGAGAGAGAGAGAGAGGCAGAGACATAGGCAGAGGGAGAAGCAGGCTCCATGTACCAGGAGCCTGATGTGGGATTCAATCCCGGGTCTCCAGGATCACGCCCCGGGCCAAGGGCAGGTGCTAAACCACTGCGCCACCCAGGGATCCCTAAGGTGGTGGTTCTTTTTGAGGGGAGGATGGAATGCATCACATCAAAGATCTTATATTTTAGCAAAGCTTTAGGTGACTAAAATATTCTTCAATCAGTGTCAGTGAAAAGTTAGTTGTTTTTTATTGTCATGGTCTTATAAAAGGATGAAAGATATTATTTTAATAATCACATATAATTGGCCAACATCAGTTTTTAAAATGTTCCAGTTAGCAAGTAGGAGTTTAAGAATGACTGACACAGCCATGGAGACCACATTTTAGCCTCTAAGAATATGTTAGCAAATTTAGAAAGGGCAGCTCTTTTAATATACATAGTAATTTTTTTATTCCAAGTGTTTCACTGAATTCTGTCCTACAGAGATTTTTCAGTAGTATAAGAAGCCCAAATGAAATGGACAGAATGTATCAAAAACCTCAAAAATATTCATATCCTATGACTCAGTGGTTCTTCCTCTGGGATGATATCCCTTTGAGTGGTTTTGGCTTCCATCTGTGGGGTGAAGGACAGGTCTCCAAATAATAAAGAGAATGAGGCTTTGAAAGCTGTGTAAGATTACTTTCTTTCTCCTCTTGGCCTGGCAGAGGCAATAGGCAGGGTGAGAAGCGAGTGATGCAGAATTCCCAGCTGCCCAGAGGCCACTCAGGGCCTCATACACTTAGTAAACCCTTTACACTCCATGATATATGCTTATAGATGACTCTCCTGCATCTGCTCAACCATCTCATAGCACTTCCAAGTGTGTGTGTGTGCAGTCTTCCTCTTTATATAAATGTTTATTATTTTCAGATGATTTTGCCTCACCTTTTTACTACCCCAATGCCATTTTCTCTTTTACCCTACAAATGATTGTTTCCATAGACCTATTGTTTTCATTTCCCTGCCTCAGTGGAACCAGAGCACCTGTGTTTCACTTTCACAGCCCCTGCAGCTTCTTTGGGTAACATTTGGCTGAGTGCCTGCCTTTTGAACTAGATTGTAAACTCCGTGAGAGCTAGGCTGTGCCCCTCTTTCTTAGTGTGTCTCTAGGGGTTGACATAAAGTAGATGTTCAATAAAAGTGGTTGAATGAATGATTGAACAAAGCACATTAAAGGCAAACCTATATTCAGATTTACTTGTTTTTTGGAGAAGGTAAACTAGATCCTTAAAGCATGGCTTGGTGCTGTAAGTGGCGTTGAGAATGTACATGCACACTAGGAAATGGTATATTGGCTTTCCATTAACACATTCCACAGATTTCATCAACACATTCAACAAAAATTTTTGTACATCTTTTTACTTCTAGAATAACAGATACTGTGCTTAGACCTTGGGAATATAGGGCTCTGTCCTTGAAATATACAACAGATGAATAGAAGATACAGTGTAATGACCTTTTGCACATAATAGTCAATCCCGTTGTTGAGTGAAGGATCCACTGTCACCAGGACACTGTGGAATCAACTCATGTGCCATTAGTGAAAACGCTCCAATTTTGATTTCTTACTTGCTTTGGGTTAATGGTGTGATGGGGTGGCTTGATAACAGGAATAAAAGCTACTGTGAGAATAACCCATTTTGTTAAAGAATAGTATTTTTGTCCTTGTCACTTCTTGAGATTTTGGTGTGAAGGGGTAGGGTAGGGAGCAGCTCCTGGCTCTTCATTCTGAGTGATGGTGCAGCCATTTATTGGAGGCAAACATTAGGGCACTTGGTTACAATAGTTGTGAGCTTTGTGCTCAGTAGACCATATGAAGGCATGTTGCTGTCAGCCTTCCTCAGTATGCTAGGAAAAGAAGAGGAGGAGGAAGGAAGGGCTCTTCCCTGGGCAGTGGAGGCCTGATTGTGTTCCAAGGTTTGAAGGCTCAAATGGCAAGCTCAACCTTGATTATTAGACATTCTGAGAGAGGCCTTGAGTCTTTTCCTTATATTTGTTTTCTTTGCCATTTTTTTCTTGTTGCTTTATCCAGGATATATGAGCAATGAAATTGTATTTATTTTACAAATGTGAAAGGATATTTTATTTTATGTGGTATTTGAAATACCCATCTGCCTCTCTCTGCCTGTTTACTCTGATAAGTCCTAGTAACACAGGCATAGCTGAGTTAGGAGCCGAGGATCATGCCGTGTATTCTCTGGGAGAAAAGAATGTTAAATTTCAACAGATAGGATTATTGAAATAAGTAATCCTTTCTTTGTTATTATTGAATCTTCAGTCTGGCATTATATTGTGGCTTTTGAATACAAACAGAATTTGCAAAGCTAATGACCGTAAGACTTTGTGAGGGAAGGGAATTTATGATTAAAAAATCCAACTTTACAATAAGGAACAATAATTTAATTTAGGCAGCTCTCTTTTGTGGCCTAATGTTTGCTATTTATTTATTCAGTGAACATTTCTGGTGCACTTTCTGGAAGCCAGACACTTTTTGTCCTTTATGAGCTTATAGTCTTTTGGGAGAGAAAATTATCTAAAAATCAAAATTCTGTAGTTTGAACAATTGTCTCTTAAGTGCTTATTATGTGGCAGGCATTGGAGACATGATGATTAGCAGGACAAAGTCCCTGCTCTCATGGAGTCTAGTGGGGAAATGTTGGCTGTGGGGTGTGTGTGTGTGTGTGTCTGTGTGTGTGATCTTGGAAGGTTGCCCAAAGGATATGGTACCTGAAGGACAGATCAGGATAAAAACCTGGTGGAGAAGGATCATGTGTCATGAAGGCAAGAAAGCCTGGGATGGCCTGGCAGGTGCTTAGCTGTGGTAAAGTTCAACAGGAAGGGATGTGGGCACCCCCAGGGCCTTAATGGGAACAGAGGGAAGATTGGGCAGAGACAGGCCAAGGGGCTTGAACTTCATCAGAGTGATCTCTTCCTTTCATGGAGACTTTATTTTTCCTTGTGAGCTAAAAGAAGATCCTTAGAGATCACTTCTCCATCCCACAGATAATCATTTCTTGAGATTTTTAATGACTTCTCTGTACTCTACTCTATTCAATTTTGCATTCCATTCTATTCCTCTTTCTTCAATTAAGGATTGTTCTAATAAAGATGAAGTCTAGAATACATGGATGAATAAATAATCTTTCCCTCCTTAGCCGTGTCTGACACATACCTCACAGGTGCCCTGTGATAGCTATCCTACCCTACTGGAGTGTGAGTTCTCTGAGAAAAGAGACCATCTGAACTGCTTTATCTGCATGTCCATCATAGTACTTGACACAGCCTGGTGATTAATGTGTGTTGAATGCCAAAGAGGGCACACCCAAGGATTTGCCTTGAGTCTTTTGGAAGTTTGCAGTTATGAAATAATTTTTAAATGGAAATGAACACATGCTTAGCACAGTAGCTGGCAAATAGAAAATGTCTAATGAATGGTAGTTTCCCACTTATTTTAATCAAGTGCTGTATCACCGAGGATATTTATTATTATTATAGATTTTAACACTGAAGCTTCATTACACCACTCCTTTGTTAAGATCTTATAGGCCTTACATTTCTTAGTGAATTAAGAGAAGTGAACATGCTTTTGTAGTTGTAGTATTTTATTCTGTGAATTTCTTCTAAATTCTGTGATGTCAGTAAATAGTATTGGCTTAAAAATCGGGGCAAGAAAGAGTTGTGCAGCATTTAAAAAATGGTCTGGGACATTTGAGCTAAAATGTCTGTCAGGTTGCCCTGAGCTCAGATTGTTTGGAAGAGAGTTGTGTCTCTGAAAAGCTGAAGTTCTTTGTTCCCCACGTGGAGGGAAAGGCCAGGGGGGCAGTGTCGGTACTGCAGGTTTGTAGAATGCAGAGTGACAAATAAGCTTTATGATCGTTGTTAATGTGACCATACCCTTGTTCCCCTTTGCCTCTCTGCTTCTCCAGCCAGCTTTTGGGAGTGTCTGCCTAGGTGGCCAAAGGAGCTACAGAAAACACCTTTGTAAGCCTCCCAGAAGGTCTTGTCCCTGAGGTCTCAAACCATTTGTGCATGGCAAACTGGTGTGTGTTGCCTTGCTTAGGAAACAAATTAGTGATCAGGAAGTTTACCTTGTGATTTCAGGAATCACAAATAATTAGAAGCCAAAGGGTTGCAATTAAAGATGTTTCTTTGGTGGGACAGTGTTCTGGGGGCTGAACAAATGATTCACGATTGCTAACAGGATTAGAGAACCTTCTTGAGCTTGCCCAGTGGGATGATACTTGGTGATAGGTATCTAGGCGGTTTCAGAATAGAATTCATCTACCTTCTTTTCTTCCAGCTTTTTTTTTTTTTTTAAAGGTTGATGATCTCCAGTCACAAGCCCTTCACAAATGGTCATTCTGTGGTGGATATTGCAAATAGGAATAAATAAACTCTTCCTAACAAGTAGCTCTCCTTTCTCCTGCAAAGAGGAAGCTGAGCCCTTTGAGGATTATCTATTGCTCAGCACAACCTCTGCCTTTTCAAAATGGAAGGTTTGGCTCCTGGGGGCTTAGGCCCAGAGGGCTCTGTTTTTAATTGGCAGAAATATCCCTTAACACAACGGTGATGCATTGTGTCTGTTCCCAGAATGACTTTCATTATAGGTTCCCAGAGCTCATGCCAGCCTGGACCAGTTCACCCAGCTGTAGCCTTTGTAAGATAGAAGAGGATGGAGTAAGAAGGAGAAGGTATCCAATAATAGATCTCATCTTTTTAAAATAACCATGACCTGTTACATTAAGTATTAATTGCAAGTCTATTTCAATTTTTAAATAACATTCAGCTCTTTAAAGATTTACACTGGCTCATCTAAGCTCAATCAAATAAAATGTAAAACAAAGGAAAGAATGATCAACTTCTGGGTATCATTTAATGTATTAAATTAGCTTCAGGATTTTTCCCCACTAAGAAGTGGGACATTTATTTTTAGGACGTATATACTTTTTTTTTCTGTTGAAAACTGCACAGAAGTAGAACAGTTCTATCTAGAGAAGAGGGGGTCTGTCTACTTTTAAAGGTTTTTATAGTTGGCAATAGTTTTAACTTTTATATCATATAAGAATAAGGGGAAGCTAATACCTATAAATCTGGCTCATTGTTTGAACATAAGCTGTAAAGGAAACCGTCTGTTGAGTATTTGGAACGTCTGCTTTACAATTAAAAAATTTCCCTTGGTTGTCTTCTGGACATGAATTTGGTGCCACCTTGTGGGCAATTGTCAGACTATTATGCATGCCATTAAAACTAAACTTGCCCCTGGGCAATTAATAGTGCTGGAAGAATGTGCTCTGTAAATTAGTTAGATTAACAAAACCCAAAGCCTCAATGATTCTTCCACTAGGCTTGTGTAGCTTCATCTTAGAGGCAAAATTGCTACCTAATTTCAGGAAACATTTAAGTCTTCCTAAGGGATTTTGATACCCTGCTGAGGTACCAGTGCTTTATTACCTGTGGAGTACTTTGGTTATCTGTGTTCTTTTATTAAGACTTGTGTTTTCAATATATGTAATAGCATGTTTTTTTCTTTTTTTTCACTTTGAGCTCAATATTAGGCATGTCAATATAAATTTAATGCTGTCCTTTAGAGAGAAGATAGTGAAGTCAAAATAGATTACTACAAATATAATATCAGACACCTACAGGTCTGAGAAGTCTTTGTTAATTAGTTTAAAAAAATCTAGATGTCATGTTTGTACTTATTTATCAAGTGGTAGGATTAATATACTTTTCATTAATAAGAAAACAAAGTATTCAGTGTAATGCTATTCTGTATTAGGATGCTACTTTTATTTTACTAAGTAGCATCAAAGATTGGCAGATTCAAAGATGCCAGGGATGTGATTTTTGACCCACTTTATCACACTTGTCACAATAGCTCTTTGGTGTGTTTACTACAACTGATTTCATTACTTCTCATTTTGCCCATGGAGAACATGGGTGACTTGCTTTAGCTCACAAGGCCTGGTAGTGGTGGGGCAGGGTTAGAACCCAGCTCTCAGGACAGTTGGTCTGCTGGTCTTACCATTGACTAATGCTGTTCCTCATGCTTACATAACAGGGTGACAATTGCAAGAAATGAATGTTTGGGCTGATGGGAATTTTAGAGATTCAGGCCACTGGGGAGGAGAGAGGAAGGGAGAGAGGAAGAAGGTTGAGAAGGAGTATATATATAGAGAGAGAGATAGGGAAAGAGAGAGAGAGAGAGAGAGAGGAAGACCTGCTGTCAGTTAGTGGCCTTAAAACATCGTGATCTTTCTAAAAGTGAAATTGGGCCCTGTTTTTCCTGTTTAAAGTTTTTCAAAGGTTCTTTTTTCCACATGACAAAGCCCAGACTCCTTTAAGTGGCTCTCAGCTCCTTTATGACCCACCACTCTGACTTCTCTTGCCAACCTCCCTCACTCCAGCAATACCAAAGTGCTCCTTCTGTACCCCTAGGTTCTTTTTCTTACTCCTCACCTTTGCTCAAGCTGCATCCCTGCCCCTTTCCCATTTCCTTGACCCCCTTTTCTCCTCTCTTTTCCTTGATGAATCCAAAGCATTCTGTAGGGCTCACCCAACAGACGTAGGGTTCAGTCACTTCTTTCAAAATCCTCCCCTGACACTTCCCTCTTCTTCCATCTGGTTAAGATGCTCCACATCCATATGACTCTCATAGTGCTGTTGGACTATCTCTTGATATCTATTTTCCTAATTAAACTGAGATATCCTTAAGAAGAGATACCATATATTACTTACTGCTCTGTTATTAGAATTGAGCACAAGAGTTGGCCCATGTTGTCTCCCTGTAGCTGGGAAGAAGAGAATTGAGGTTAATTTGCAGAAATCATCAGTGGTAGAACTGGGAACTCAGGACTTCCCAACCCTCCCGGCTTTTGCTGGCTTCTGTCCCTCTAGGCATGAGGCCTCATTCTTAGAGCCTTGCCTTATCTCTTTCCAGATCTCAGCCCTCCTTCCCTTATTTTTTACTTGCAGACATGGCTTCCCCCACACGATTGGGGAAAGTGGCCTCCAGAATCTCCAAACACATGCTGGTATCTTGGCAACCTCAGGGAGAAAGGTGCCAACAGTGCCACATTTCCCCAATATGTCTGTATGGATTTTAGGGGATTTTGGCTCTGCTTGGCTCATATGCCCATTCCAGGAACAAGGACTGTGGCCTGGCACTTTGTATGTGTTGATTGAGTAATCCAGATGACATTACTCTTTATGTCCCTAACTTCTTGCTTATGCTAATTATAAGGCTCTCCATTCACTTTTCTTTTTTTTTTTCCCAATTTTATTTATTTATTTATTTATTTATTTATTTATTTATTTATTAAATTTTTATTTATGATAGTCACACACACAGAGAGAGAAAGAGAGGCAGAGACACAGGCAGAGGAAGAAGCAGGCTCCATGCACCGAGAGCCCGACGTGGGATTCGATCCCGGGTCTCCAGGATCACGCCCTGGGCCAAAGGCAGGCGCCAAACTGCTGTGCCACCCAGGGATCCCCATTCACTTTTCTTTGTTTCATCTCTCAACAGTGACATGATACAGGACACGGGCTGACCCTGGGAGTATCCCTTGAGACTGGGATGGAAAGCTTAGACAGTTCTATCAAAATAGTCCTTGGTGGTGGGTTTACCTCTGTACCTCTCTTGCATCCTCCCTGCCAACCCCCACTAAGACTTTGGCTCAGGTAGATGGAGTTCAGAAAGTCAGAGCTAGCTGCATAAGCTACAGTCCTCTGACACTTCTGCAAAGAGGGCATGGATTAAATGGGGGTGGGCAGATTAGTTTTCCAGCTATTGTACAATATAAAAAACATATAAGTGTATAAAACCTAAACATACAGCGTAATTAATCAAATCATATAACACACACATAACTATCATCCAGGTCAAGAAATACACCTTCAGAAGCCCCATGTCCTCCTTCAAAATCAAACTCCCCAAAGCTATTACCTTGACTTCATGGTAATCTCCTTATTTTCTTTATTCTTTTACCACCTTCGTATGCATCCTTAAACACTAGGTTAATAATTTACCTGTTTTTGAACTTTATACAGATCTATCCTACCTAGTCTTACTCTTTTGTGTCTGGCTTCTTTCATTCAGCATTGGATTTGAGAGAGTTGTTTTTTTTGTTGAGGATAGCCATAATTTCTTCATTTTTAGCATCATGTGGTAATCTATTATATAAATATACCATCATTTCATCATTTATTTTTCCATTTTACTGTTGATGGACATTTGAATTGTTTTCAGCTTTGGGCTATTATGAATGATATCTTGTGAGCTTTCTCATTCTTGTCTCTTGGTGCACATGGGATGTACTTCAGTTGGGTGCCCACTAAGAAGTGGAAGTACTGGGGCATGGGGTTAGGTTATCTTTACTATTAGTTGATGTGCCACTTTTCCAAAACAGGTGAGCAGTTTCAAAACAGGTGAGCAGTTTACTGACAGTGTTTTCTTTCTCTACCTCTTCTAATCCTCAATTTCAGTGGTATCATGGGAACCACAGATGGATAAAAATCATAACTGCTATTTAGTAAGTGCTTACTCTGTATGAGAATTTATGCTAAGTGCTTTACAAATAGTATATTAAGTCAGCCTCACAATAGCCTTGGAGACAGGTGAAATTGCTTTCTCCATTTTGCAGATGAGGACCCTGAGGATTAGAGAGAGGTTAAGTTATTTATTTAGGGTCACATAAAGGTGTGTGGTAGATCCAGGACAGAAACCTTGACTCCAAAGCCTGAGCTCTTATCTCTGTGCTGAAAGGCTGGTGTCTGCCTGGTAGTAAGAGTGTGAGAACTGTGGTTTGGCACATTGGACATGTACCTTCCTGGTCTACAGATGTGGGTCAAGCCTGTTGGCAGTCATTCCTTTAAAGAAAGATCCTGTTTTCCATAAGGAAAAAACTTGGAAGAAAATGAGGTAGCTTGGAGTTTGAAGCATTTATTAAGTCACCTTTGCACCATTAGGGCCAGGCAGAGCTGTGGCTGCCTCAAGTATTGGTCCATTCAAATTTGTTTTTGAAGTGTCAGGAGACTATGCCTTGACCATATACCTCCCAGGCCCTTTTAAGTTTCTGGACTTATAAAATATCCATGAGTTTTTCTTTTCTTTTTTTTTTTTTTTTAATTTTACTTATTCATGAAAGACACAGAGAGAGGCAGAGGCATAGGCAGAGGGAAAAAAGCAGGCTCCATGCAGGAAACCCAATGTAGGACTCAATCCCTGGACTCCAGGATCACGCCCTGAGCCAAAGGCAAACACTCAACTGTTGAGCCACCCTGGCATCCTTCCATGAATTTTTCTAACAGGAATTAGAGTAATAAATAATTGATGGGAAGCTCCTGGGTGCTTAGTCGCTTAAGCATCTGACCCTTGATTTTGGCGCAGGTCATGATCTTGGGTATTCAAGATCAGAATCTCTTCATCTGCCCCTCACTCCACTTGAGCGCTCTTTCAGATAAATAAATAAATAAATAAAATTTTAAAATAAATGATTGGTGGGTATTTGGCTTTTCTATTTTTTTATTAATGATAAAATTGAAATCTTAGACATATAATGATGTTGTATAAACATTAGCAAAACCTTCCCACTGTTTACATTGACCTTTTATTATTTTTTAAAATATTTTACTTATTCATAAGAGACACAGAAAGACAGGCAGAGACAGAGCCAGAGGGAGAAGTAGGCTCCCTGCTGGGAGCCCAATGTGGGACTCAATTCCAGGACCCTGAGATCACGCCCTGAGCCAAAGGCAGACGCCAACCACTGAGCCACCCAGGCATCCTGACCTTTTCTATTTTTTTTTTTTTAAGCCACGCACCACAGAAGCTTTCTTACTGGCTGGTTGGTATGTCTATATTCATCACCATACCCCCCCACCAATCATCCTTATTACAGCCAATGGGATCCTTATTATTATTTTTTTAAAGGCAGTTTTAATATATTTTATTTCATTTTTTGTTTTGTTTTTATTGAAGTTCGATCTGCCAACATATAGTATAACACCCAGTGCTCATCCCATCAAGTGCCAATGGGATCTTTAAAAAGACCTAGTCTGCTTATGTTTCTTCTCATCAAGGCCCTGTGTGATTTGGCCCTAGCTACTCTTCCCCAGCCTCCTGCTACACTCCCATTTTGTCTGTTTCCCAATATGGACTCAACTCAACACTTTTCCACGTGCCAGGCACTGTTCTAATAATTTTTTTTTTTAGATTTTATTTATTTATTCATGAGAGACACAGAGAGAGAAAGGCAGAGACACAGGCAGAGGGATAAGCAGGCTCCATGCAGGAAGCCTGATATGGGACTCAATCCTGGGTCTCCAGGATCAGGCCCTGGGCTGAAGGCGGTGCTAAACCACTGAGCCACCCGGGTTGCCCTGTTCTAATAATTCTATTGTATAGAAATTGTTATTTCTGTTTTAAATAGGAAGCACAGAGAGATTAAGTTACTTGTGTAGGATCACACAGCTAGTAAATGTCAGATAGAGCTGGGATTCAAACCATGTGTACTGGCTTCAGAGCCTATAATCTCACCTACTGTAAAGTGTTGTCTCTGTTTCCTATATTTCTCTAAGTACCTTTAATATACCCTTTTCCTCTTCTCAGGGATTTTGCACTTGGTATTCCTTTTATCTGACATGCTCTTTCCTTACCCTTCTTCGCCTAATTAATTTTCTTCCCCTTAAAAACCAGCCTTAGTATACTTACTTGAACTGCCTATGAGCTAAGTAGATGCTCCTTTAAAAAAAAAACCAAAACAACCTGGTGCCATTATGGACTCTTTTGCTTTTCCTTGTAGAGTATAAGCTCCATGAGAGCTGAGGCCCACCCATGGCATTTATCACCAGATCTCCCATGTTGGACACACAACTGCCTACTTGAGGTTTTTGTTCATTAAGTGAATGGAAGGATGGCTCATAGCAGAGTAAGAGAGACAGAGTTGGTTTTGTATTCCCAGATATAGTTTTCAAGTAAGCCCTAACTTAAGTGAATGCAGCTTCTAATTATTGTTTAGATGGCTTTTTTGGTCTGGTACCCGATTGATCTGGATTTTTAATATGTATTTTTAGTTCTCAATCTACTTTCCTTCAGGCAATGCCTTCTAATTTACAAGGCTCCATTAGCTTAAGGTGTCCTGCCCATAGTTTTGTATTTCATTTCATGGTTTATGGTTCATTAATAACACTTAGACAGAATGTTCTAATCTGTATACAGAGCTGCTGCCTATCAGAATATCCCCCCATCTTTTTTGTTTTAAAGTGACAACTTTCTTAGTTGATTTAAAATAATCCTTTTAGGGGATCCCTGGGTGGCTCAGCAGTTTAGCGCCTGCCTTTGGCCCAGGGTGCGATCCTGGAGTCCCGGGATCAAGTCCCACATCAGGCTCCCTGCATGGAGCCTGCTTCTCCCTCTGCCTGTGTCTCTGCCTCTTTCTCCCTCTTTGTCTATCATGAATAAATAAATAAAATCTTAAAAAAAAATAATCCTTTTAGTTATGTGTTGTGAAAATCATGACCTCTTGGAGGAGAAATCATGGAGGAATTACAGCTGATGTCTATGTGTCCTATGTGTGCCTTTGTATGCTAACTTGAGAGAAGATGGGACCCTGGGATGAAGTGAGTTTTCAGTTGGTTCTTTAATTGTGAGCATTTTAACTAGTCTTCTTAGATTACCTAATTGAATGGAGAATCTACCAGTCTTTTAGAAATCACATTTTAATCTAATTGCTAGTTAGTATAAATGCTTTCCATCTGTAAATATGTAGGTTTTTATATTCCAATCATATAAGCTTTGCCTTACATATAATATTTTTTTATGAAAAATTTTTATCATCAACTTTATAATCAGTATCAATCAGCTAGGCAACTTTTCAAATGTTTTTAGCTATTTTAATAAGTAAGTTTATCGGGCATGGCCTTTCCCTAGTCTCTTAGAAACAAAGCAGTGTTTTTTTTTTTCCTATGCAATATTTAAGGATTCTAACAATATTACATGTTTATGGTTATTAGAGACACAAAGAAGTCAGGGTAGTTTTAGTTGCAAACACAGATACCCAAATCAAATCAGCCTATGAAAAATGGGAATTGATTGTCTCTCTATAGCTGGCAAGGGCATAATTGAGGCTAAATTGCAGGAATGGGGTCATCAGGGCTGGAACTGGGTTCTCAAGGCTGCCAGAACTCTCTTTCTCTGTTCCATGATTGGTCTCAGCTCCTCTTGGCCTATGGCATCATTCTTCAGCCCTTGCCTTGTCTCTCTTCATTCATGGCCCTCCTTCCCTCATTGGTTGGCCTCCTTTGGTTCTCTTGTGACTGAAGAAGGTGTCCCCCAAATGCTCCAGGCATCTTCTCACACTTAGGCATCTATGGCATGTTGGGAGGTAGTACTTCTCTCCCCTAATATCCTCATGTATATTTTGAGGGAAGGACTTTGACCCTCCTTGGCCCATATTCCCTCTGCCTGAACAGTTCCTATGTCTGGTCAGGGGGCTGTAAATAACTAATAGCCCCATCAGAGCCAGGAGGAGGAAGCATGAAGTAGCCAGAACGAAGGGGCACCTTCAGTTGAAGAAGGAGTATAAAAACATTTGAGGGAATAATGAAACTGTGGTTTCCATACTTCATTGTTAGTTGCTCTTGAGATTAAATAAACATTTATTGTCTCTGTGTCAAGTCCTAGGCACTATACTATCCTGTAGAGATTCAAAGACTAATAATGAGATTATAAACCAAGTTAAATTGTGTAAATTACAGTGGGAGGGAATGGGCTAAATGTAAGGAAAAGCTTTGTGACAGTGATTGGAGTTAATGTTTTGGAATGTGTTTCATCTTATTCTTTCTTAAAAAATTCCATTTATTTATTTATGCATTTTCTTTATTCTTTTTAAGTTTAAACTTAATTAACATATAGTTTATTATTAGCTTTAGAGGTAGAGTTTAGTCATTCTTTAGAATTTTCTGTTTTGTTGTGTTTTAATGAAATGTTACTTCTCTGGGGGGTGATTTGACTATTAGTTACAGATATCCTAAATCAATTTCCTGAAAGGTGAATATAGATTTTGAAGTTTATTCTTTGAAAATGTTCCTTTTCTTCTGATGATGAAAAAATATATGTTCATTTGGAAAAGATAAGGTATATGGAAGAAAGTGAAAAATAATTCTAATAGCCAGAGATAGCATCTTGGTTAGTTACTTAGCAGTTTGGAGCACATATGTCCTTATAGTTTTTTATATGCATGTATGTTAAACAAAATAATTTGTCTATTATTTTTTTAGACAAATTGGCTTAATACTCTTTATGCGGTTTTGAACCTAGCTTTTTATTTAATGATTTTTTATTTTTAATTTTTAAAAAAGATTTATTCATGAGAGACAGAGAGAGAAAGGCAGAGACACAGGCAGAGGGAGAAGCAGGCTCCATGAAGGGAGACTCCATTCGGGGAGACGTGGGACTTGATCCCGGGTCTCCAGGATCATGCCCTGGGCTGAAGGTGGCGCTAAACTGCTGGGCCACTGGGGTTGCCCTAATATTTTTTTTTAAATGAAGATTTTCCCTTAAAAATATTTTTCCTACCCTTAGAGATAGGATTTTTATTATTCTCTGCTTCATAGTCCACTAAATGGCTGAACCATGGTTTATTTAACCATTTGTCTGGTATTGCACATTAAAGTTACTTGGTAAATTTTGCCAGCATGATAAATGCAAAGAACATGTTGGCACCTAAATTTTTGTCTACCTTTCAGATGATTTCCTTGAGTTTCATTCCTAGGAATGGACTCAGGAGATCAAAGGAAAAACACTCATTTAAGTCTCTGGAGCCAGATGGCCACTCTGTCCTTTGAGAGGTTGTTTTGGTTTACATTCTTGCCAGCTGTAGCAGAGAGAGAGCCTATGAGTGTAATGGCCTGTCTCTAACAATTAGCTCAGGTGTCCAGTTAACAGATTTTATCTTGTCTGTGAGGGGCTACTATGTGTAAACCAAGTGTGAACACGTGCTGGATACTGGAAAAGGCTCTGGCAGCATGAACTGAAGATCTTAACCTTTAAACGAGAAATGAACATATGAATTCCTCCAATGATTCATTTCTTGTTTAAAAATGCTGTATTTGTACTGTTAAAGCCAAGTAAGTGAAAAGTACAATGTCCATATTTTTCTTTTCTTTTCCTCCTCTTCCTTTTTCTTCTTTTTCTCTCTCTCAAAATAAAGGAGACTCGATTTTCCTCTTGGGTCTGATTCCCAGGAGTACAACTATGGGTTCAAAGTTGAGGCTGGTATAACAGAATACCACAGACTGGGTAGCTTATAAACAACGGAAATTTATTTCTAACAGTTCTAGAAGCTGGAAGTCTGAGATCAGGGTGCCAGCATGGTCAGGGTATAGTAAGGACCCTCTTTCAGGTTGCAGGCAGTTTTCTTATTTTATCCACATGCAGAGAAAGTGAGCAAGAGAGATCTCTGGAGTCTCTTTTATAAGGGTCGCATTCATAAGCGCTCCCCTGCCATGATCTAATCACCTCCTAAAGATCCTTTGTCCTAATGCCATCATATTGAGGGTTAAATTTCAACATGTGAATTTGACACAAACATTCAGTCCATAACAAAAGGATACAGTAGTTTCCATTATTGACTAACAAACTTGGTGAAGTCTGATGAGAAGGACCCTAAAGTGAAAGTTATAGCCCCCAGGAAACTGGAAGTGTGGTTTAAGAAATGAAACAGATTCTAATTCAGCAAATATTTATTGAGCACCTACTCTGTGGCTATACCATGTTGCCATGTGAAACTAATTGGCCCATGAAAGGATTGGACTCTGAGATATTGGGTATTGTGTCCCACCCACTTATTTGATAGAAATGATTACTGATGTCAAGTTAGGGGGAAGCGGAGGAACACTGGCTTGAATCAGATCTGGGTAGAAATCCTAGCTGTGCTGGGTGCTGTTGCACACATTACTTTACCTCTCAGTTTCCTCATTGGGAAATCTAGCCAACTCACAGGGGTGTGAGAAGTACACATAATGATTCTAGTTACTAATACATTGGTGGCACCAGTAGGTGTTCAATAACTGACAGCTGCTGTTATTTTTGTTATGATTATTATTGTTATGATGATAACTCAGGTGTGATGCGAGCTTGAATGCTTTGACAGTAGTTCCTAATATCTCCCTAAGTATCTTTCCTCACAGAGCAAAAGTATCTCTGCATTAATGTGTGTGCATGCATATATGTGTATGTGTGTGTGCAATATAGCAAATCTCTCCTTTGGGGTCACTCCCCAGAGTTTGTATCAGAAGGATTCTTCTAGGCGTCTGTTAGATTCTCGTCCTCCCTACTCCTCGGGGTGGAGGTACAAGAGAGTAAGAGCTCCTCAGTGAACCTTCAGCAGGAAATCAAGCTTTGCATAATCTGGGCTTTGACATATAGTGGCTGGGAGTAGAGTGCCTGGCTCCGAAAATCTAGATGTGAAGCCTCTTCCTCTCCATCTTCGTAGCTTTTTAAGTCCAGAAGGCAAGCTGTGGTAATAAGGGAGAGCGAGGACGTGATTGTGTCAAAGTCACATGCCCACAAAACACTAGCTGGGTTGGGGGAGGCAGTGGGATGGCTACTGGAGTGTGAGTCATTCCATATGCATCCACCAGCTACTACCTCCCATGTTTAGGTTCTTGGTGCTGTTATGTTCTTTTGCATTTGTTTCCCTTATCAGATCAAATAGTGATTTAAATTATGTTTAATTATCCTAGTATGTACAGACCTCAGAGATTTCTGGGTGGTGGAAACTTAGTTCTAGGAGCTCCTAAGCCCAAGAACTGTTAATTTGTTAGAGTATCATCTTGTGTTTAAGGAAAAATATATTGATACTTGTTAAAATAGTAAGGATGACTTTATTCAAGATGATTGCAATAGAGGCCTTGTAATAGAGGAGAGAGATCCGATTCAACTCCTGTTACAGCAAAGATAGCTGGGGATTATAGCCAATGAGCAGAGTGAGGGGCTCAGTGAATGGGAAATTGCTAAGGAAAGACATCAAGAGTAGGAGTATTCTTGCAAACCTACCTAACAGGATTCTTGCGAAAGGGAAGGCCAAGGACTTAGGCATTAAAGGTGATGGATGAGGAACATCACCAGATATCTAGGGTTGGGGATTCACTCTGAACTGACAGCATTATTGCTAAGACTGGGCTCTGCAGGCTTGTCAAGGACAGAGCAGAGGCCAAGTTGAAGTCTGGTCAACCAGAGGGCTCAGAGGAGCCTAAAGTTTGGTGCAGGTGTGAGATTCTTTGTCACCTGCCATGATTAGAATGAAGCACAGTGGCAAGTGAGAAACATGTGAATTCCTCCAAATGATTCATTTCTTGATTGAAGTGTAAGTTACTTGGCCTCTAGATCCTGAATCCCTTTCCAGAAAATGGACCAAATGGTACCTCCCTCATAAGGAAAGCAATGAGCATGCAATGAGATAATACACAGGAAGGGCTTGTCCCAAAGCCTGTCCTAAAGTAAGGGCTCAGTAAATGGAAGTAGTATTATAAGTTGGGGACTGTAATTAAGTTTTTTTTTTTTTTAAATTTTTTTTTTTTTTTTTTTTTTTTTTTTTTTTTTTTTTAATTTATGATAGTCACACAGAGAGAAGGAGAGAGGCAGAGACACAGGCAGAGGGAGAAGCAGGCTCCATGCACCGGGAGCCCGACGTGGGATTCGATCCCGAGTCTCCAGGATCGCGCCCTGGGCCAAAGGCAGGCGCCAAACCGCTGCGCCACCCAGGGATCCCTGTAATTAAGTTTTGACCCAATAAACTTGATTTAGTGAACCTCTTTAATCTATAAGTGATATAGAAGATATGGTTTAGGAAAACTGATTGGACTAAATATTTGAATAGCTGGGTTTAAAATCTGTCTCCACCAAAGTTTAGCATCCTTTTAGAGCCTTAGTTTCTTATCCATATATTGGGACAGTGACCTCTTCCTTTCCTGTCCCACAGATTGGATGAAGTGAAAAAATATATGTGAAAGTACTTGGAAAGCTTAGAAGGGACTGTATTTGGCACTTGACCAATATTTGTCCAATGTTGTTTCTGAATAGTCCTGTGGTTAGTGGTTTGTGAGTGAGCCTATGCCTAGGGCTGTCACCTTTACTGGTGCTTCTCAGCTTTGTTTTGCTTTGCCCTCTTAGGAGAGACAAGAAGCCTGGGGAGAGGTATTTCTGTTCTCTTAGTCAGGTTCAGGTAAAATAGTTTCCTTTGAAGGGAGACCTTGTTAAAAAGAACAGAATGCTCTGGAAATATTTTAAAGTGACTGCTTTCCCCATACTCCTGTGGGAAGAACCAGGGGATTTTCTCCTGTCTTCATTGTGAGAACCTGGTAGCGCTCCTGAAGGTAAAACACATGAATGTGGTGGGGTTTGCGATGGGATGGGGGCACAGACCAATACTGCCCAACCTGGAGTTTCTTTTTTTTTTTTTATAACTTAAACAAAAATTAAGATATAAAATAGTAATATTTTTCTTGCTTTGTTCCCGTCAGTCTATAGATTGGACATAGGAAAATGATTAGCAACTATTTACGGAATTTATTTAGAATAAATAATAGCTGATAATAGCTGGCAGCAAAAGTATAACTGTTTGGAGGTTTTAGCCAGATGCTTCTATCACAAGTGTGATAGAAAAGAAAAAAGGAGTAGATAAAAAGACCAAGCCACCTGTTTTTGGCTCTTTTGTAGTAAGCCAGGTAGTAATATGGTGGATATATTACTAAACAGAGACCTGAATAGTTTCCATTTCAGAATATGTTGAATCTTCAAAATCTACCAAAAACTAGAAAGTCATAGAAGCCATTGGTGTACTTTAAATATTAGACAATTATTTAAGCAGTCATTGCATTGGAAGGTCCTTTAAATTATTTCTTAAAAGTACCACTATGCTGAATGATTTTAATTGTTGGACATTTTGAAGATTTAATTATTTATTTGAGAGAGTGTGTGCACACATGTGTGCACGTGAGCAGGAGGGAGAGACAGAGAATCTCAAGCAGACTCCTTGCTGAGCACAGAGCCTTGTGTGGGGCTCAGTCTCATGACCCCAAGATTATGACCTTAGCGGAAATGAAGAGTTAGATGCTTAACCGACTGAGCCATCCAAGCACCCCCAATTGTTGAACATTTTGTATAACTGGATTTGTTTCTGATTTATGTTCTAAATAAAGTTAGGTTTAAAAGAGTAAAAAATAACTTTGTAACTTTCCCCCCAATCTGTACTTAATCTGTTTATAACAAAATCTTTTATTTTTATTTATTTTAAAAAGATTTTATTTATTTATTTGAGAGAGAGAGAAAACACATGAGTTGGAGGAGGGGCAGAGGGAAAGGGAGTAGCAAACTCCCCTGCTGAGCAGGGAGCCCTACTTTGGGTTTGATCCCAGGACCCCAAGATCATGACCTGAGCTGAAGGCAGATGCTTAACTGATTGAACCACCCAGGCACCCCTTTAATAAAATCTTTTAAGCATTAGAAGTTGACTTCCTGTGTTGTAATTTACAAAAGGTTTCCTTTTTAATTATTTTCAGGATCCATAAGTGTCCTGTTACTGGAAAATAAAAGAAGGTGACCAAGGGTGGGGAGGATGGCGCCCAAAGGGAAGAAATAGAAAAATATCTAAGGTGCAGTGTCCGTGGACTTGTCCATTGCTCTGCTTTTCCACCTTTTCTTGAATTACTTTTAGGATGCTGGTGGCTGGGGTGTATCCTCAAAGAAGCAGCTCTCACAGAAGATGCTCTTGTACTTTTACAAACACTAAATCTAGGTTTCTTTCTCTCTCATCTCACAAAGTCTACTTATTCTTTTCCAAATTCAGTATCAGGTGGTGATGGAGAGTTCAGCTTCTGAGATCAGACTAGCTGGGTTTCAGTCTGGCTCTTACTGTTCAGCATGTGACCCTGGGTGATTACTTGACCTCTCTCTACCTTTGTTGCCTTGTCAGTAAAACAGGAACAATGATATTACCTCCCTCCTTGAGTGGTTGGGAAGATGCAGGCTTTGTTGAGAGGATTTGGTGAATGTTAGTTGATGCTATTATTATGTTACCCTTTCCTTTGTCCCTTCTCTCTTCTCCTTTCTTCTTTCCTTTACATAGAGTATTCTAAAAATTCCCATTTGTACTTTCTCCTTCTCTAGTGGGGGCATAGGATAGCCTACTGATTTCCAGCTCAGTTTCATTTAATACACAGACAGACACATGCGTGTGCGCACACTCACATATGTGCACACGTACACATTTCTTTATACTGAGTACCTGGAGTGTGAAAAGCACCCTGGTAGGTACTGAGAGTGAGATGCCTGTTTTATGGAATTTGCATCTTGTGAGAAAAACATGGAAGGAAATGAGTCAGTTATGCAAGTAGAAGAAAGTTCAGGGTGCTGTGGGGTTGTACAGCCAGGGCACAAACCCAGCCTGTGATGTCATGGAAGGCTCTGTGGATGGAGCATTCTAGGTGAAACTGGAAGCATGAAGAGGGCCTTCAAGGATTATCCAAAACTCCGTCTTCTCCATGGAACCCTTCCTGATCACATTTTTTTCTTTGACACCCCTGACCTAGGTTACTGTAACACTTTATTTCTGCTTCAGGTAGAGTATGTGCAAATGCCGATCTTCTCATATGAGTATGTGGGTCAGTCTCTCTCCCACTGCGTTACAAATACCTTGAAGAAGAAGATTAGATCTTATTATCTTTGTGTGGTCAGTGCTTCCTGGATAACACTGTTCAAACTGCTCTTTAGTTAGTGTTTTCTGAACTTGACCAACTGTGCTTTGAGGAGGGTGGTTCCAACAAAGGCATTCTCCTTACTCATACTTCACTTGTTTGGGCCTAAGTTTCCTCTTTGCCTTGTGACTTTCATCGTATGCAAACGGGAAGGATTGAATTAGGGTCCTTCTAGTTAGAGTTTCTGTGATTCCCTTGAGGAAATCTAGAGGGAGATTTATGTTGTGTGGATGTCAGCATGAATGGATGCTTATAGTAGTGGTGTATAAATTTGGGTCCATTATCTTTCAATGGTCTTCTAAGGGTGTATTTTGACTAGGACTGAGTTAAAGTGCTCAGCAGGTGCAGCAGAGCAGCAGCACCCCCTTTCTATGCTCCTAGACCTCCCAGGTCTTATGAAACATTTGTGGGAAAGAATTTGAATTCTTATTACTATAAGTGCATATCCAGGCATAGGTAGTCCTGTTTTGATGGACTAAGGATGCCCAGACAAAGCCAGATTGCTTTCTGGGAAAGATCCTGGGACCTCTGAGAAAAGAAACAAAGAATTGGGAGAATTCACAGAGACCAAAGGAGTAGAGGAGTGGAGGGGCAGGTGCCTAACTGTGGCCAAAACGACCTCTAGCCTGCTGCTTCCTGGGAGCAAGAGGATGAGGGATAAAGAAAGAGAAATGAATCACCTGGAGCCCACCATCCCTGCTGAGGAAATGGCCAGGAGGAGCAGAAGTTGGTGACCTGGGGAAAGTCTGTGGTGGTAGAGAGAGAAAAACCTGAAATCTGGATCTCAGCACTTACTCCTGCACGTCCAGGATTAAAGAGTAATTCTAGGTGGTTCTGGATAACAGGTCCAGAGAGGGGCCTGTTGGACAAGAATTTCTCAACCTATACTTTGTTTTGGTCTTGTCAATCTGTTGCACTATGGTTGATTATGTGGGTTGAGACTCTCCAAGTTACTTCAAGAAAAAAAAGGCAGAGGTTCACTGGAACTGAAACACTGTTGGGATCTAAGTCAGCTGTTCTTTTAGGGCATTTCTATGGCTTTCCTGCTCTATTCTCCTTTCATCTACCTGGAAAGCCTTCTGCATGTCCATTTTGCTTCCTCAGAACTTGGGCTTCCCTGGGGCTTTGGTTTGCCAAGGTCCCATATCCTCCTGAGGAATTCTTTGTAATGTTGCTTCCTTTATTGACTGGCTCAGGCTCTCAGTTTCCAATTCAAATTATCTGAGAGAGGCATCTGACAGCCCAGCCAGGCCATGAATGAGAGGCCCATTTCTTGGTCGTTTAGTTCCTGGAATGGGAGGAACCAGGAGCAAAGCCATGTGACATGGAGCTTGACTGTGGATAGGGTGGCTTAGAGTAGGCTGCAACCGGAGCAAGTCATTAGGGACATCTCTAGTTCCTGATCTACTCATTTACTAATTCCATTTCTTACTTGACAGTGTAGCATTGGGGTTAAGAGCCCAGTTTCCAGAGTCAGACTCTGAGGCTCACTTTCCTCATCTATAAAAAAGAAATGGTAATTGTACTCTATAAAGTCGTTTCAAAGAAGACTTGAGAAAATGCATATGAATGGCTTAGCATAGGGTCAGTGCAGAATAAGCACTTTGTAAATGTTATTATTTTTTACATATAGTCCATAAGTGAGTAAGACAAATAAGAATCTGTCTTTATAGAGATTTCAATCTAACAAGGAAATAGTTTTCATGAGCCAGTCACATAGAGCACTCTTGGTAACACATTTACAATGTGTAGAAGACCTCTTATAGTTAGAAAATTAATTCGCTGAGCAAACATCTGGCAGAAGAGCATTCCAGGCAGAAGAAAGAGTAAAAGCAATGACTCCTGAGCAGGCATTTACTTGGTATTCTTAAGGAGCAGCAAGGAGGCTGGGGTGACTGGAGCCTAGTGAGTGAAGGTGAGAGCAGTGGGAATTGAGGTCTCTAAAGAAACCAAAGGCCAGGAATAATTTCCAACAGGTTCTGTTACATCTGGTGTCTATGGCCCATCTGGCCTTCTCAGATCAGCCTAATCTCCTGGCTTGTCAGTTTCTTCTGTGATCAAGGACAGCAGACAGATGCCATTTTAGCTTGACTTTGGAGATGCAGGAAGGCTTAGAGTTTTGTACTTTGTTGTAGGTTATTGGCTCTTGAGACTTGAGACCGTGCTTGGTATTTCTCCTGCCAGGGTAGTGTGAGTCATGCATGGGAGGTGGGAAGTTCTGATAAACTTAAAGCCAGCTCCCTCTGTCATCACTACTATAGAGCTACTTCCTTAGTCATCCTTTAATCCTGTCTCTGTGTTCTGACCTCTTTCTCCAGGATTAAAATAGCCCAGCATACTGCATCCAGTGTAGTTATGTTTAGGGACAGGAACTGGGCTAAGTGACTCACCACAAGTAAGAGGTGAACTTACTTAGAACTTAGCTGTGCCTGGGACCAGGTGCTGCTGAGGGTAGGAGACCCATACAATACGCTGACATAGGTGCCACAGCAGGGCTCTACCCTCAGGGTTCCATGGAAGCAAGAAGTGGTTGTTTCCTTCAGTGAAATCTTGGGAATGTTTCACAGTGGATGTGACATTTGAGCTCTGATATTTCAGGATTCTCTGATTCAAAACATGTTTCCATGATATGGTTGTAACTTACTGCAATTGAAGAAGGCTGTGACTCTTGCTCTACTGGGGCTGGCTGCCCTTAGATATTGGTTTTTCTGGTGAGTGGCAGGAATGGGCTATTTACTGAATATTTATTGCTCATTTTCTACATGTACAACATTGTTTTAGACATCTTATGT
Source organism: Vulpes vulpes (assembly GCF_048418805.1). Taxonomy (NCBI): domain Eukaryota; kingdom Metazoa; phylum Chordata; class Mammalia; order Carnivora; family Canidae; genus Vulpes; species Vulpes vulpes. Next base: position 87,098,007 of record NC_132788.1, read on the forward strand.
ATCAGTTCTCTATTGCAGTGTAATAAATCAGCCCAAAACTTGGTGACATAATACAACTCTTTTTATTTGCTCATGATTCTGAGAGTCATTAGTTTTGGATGGCCTTGGCTCAGTTCAGCTGGGCTGTTCTTCTGATGAACTCTTCTCGGGTTATTCATGAGGCTGCAGTCATCTGCTGATTTGATAGAAGCTGTTTGGTTTAAGTTGCCACATGTCATAGTTGATGTTGGATTTTGGCTGGGTCTGTCTTCTTATGGTCTGTTATCCTCAAATAGGGTAGCTTGAGCTTCTTCATATCAAGAGAGCTAAAATGTAGCTCCAAATATGATTTCCTCTATCTTTTTTGGTGGTTCTTCCCTGGCCTTAGGCAGTTTCTCACACACATATGAAGATTAATAGCTGAATACTCAAGGGGGACCCTCTGAAGCTCTCTGCCCATGAACTCTAATTGACTTGATCTTTTCAGACTCCTTCATTTCCTCACATCAGCAGACCATACATCTTTTCTCAGTATTCTTCTTCTGCTGCAGTCTGGACATTGTCACCAGGCAGGCTGTGCAGTCATAGTGCTCACTATATTTGATTTTCATATCTCAAGATCACTGTTCTTGAAGCCATTATGTCATATATATTGTCCAGTGTGTTAGTTGTTTCAGGAAAAGAGTTTTTTCTGTCTCTGTAACTTCATCTGGAAATAGAAGTCTCAAGAGGATATAAGTAGAAGCGGCAAGGTGTCTTGAGTCCTAGGCTAAAAACTCACAGATACCACCCATGAATTCTATTAGTCAAAACAAGCCCAGGACCAGCCCAGACTTAAAGGATGGAGATATAAATTGGACTTCTTGATAGGAGCAGTGGCAAAGTCTTATTGCAAAGGGGCATGTGGAAAAAAGGATGAAAAGAGTGATTGAAGCCCTGTTTATAAACATTCTGTCCCATTATGTGGGCAGAGAGGGGTAATTATAAGATGATAGCAATCATATGTCAAGCTGATGCTATTAACTAGGCCCTGTATGAAGCATTTTACACACAGTGCATCTGATTTTTTTATTTACTTATTTGAGAGGTGATGGAGGGGAGAGAGAGAGAGAGAACAAGCATGAGCAGGTGGGAAGGAACAGAGGGAGAGGGAGAAGCAGACACCCTGTAGAGCAGGAAGCTTGATGTGGGGCTCGATCCCAGGACCTTGAGATGGTGACCTGAGCTGAAGGGAAATGCTTAACCAACTGAACCACCCAGGCATCCCCACACAGTGCATCTAAACTGAATAACATAGTGAGGTGTTGTGAATGTTGTGTAACATTGTTCACATGTGGAACAAGTGTAACATCATGCAGTTTATTTTATAGATGAGAAAACTGCCACTCTTCAGAGGTTAAGTGATTTGGTTGTGGTCATATCTAGAATCATGTGACTTTTGTGCCTATGGGATTTCATGCCTGTGCTCTAAATCTGTCCTTTTACTTTCAACTTTTCTATGCCCTGAAGTTTTAAGTTTATTTCCTATAAGTAAATATAGCACCATTAAAAATAATATAAACAGGTGATTTCTGTCCTTTAGGTGGTAAGTTTATTCCATTTACATTTGTTGTAATTACCGATATATTTGGATTTATTTCTACTGTTTATTTTGTGCTTTATATTTACCCTACCTTTTCTAGACTTATTTCCTCTTCTTTTTTATTGTTTATATTTTCTTTAGTCTCCTTTCCTGTGGATTTTAAGGTTCTAACTCTATTCTTTATTCTTTTAGCTTTTCCTCTTAAAATTTTAACATACCCACTTGGCATTTGTCTAAAGTTAACCTATTTATCTTCTGTTTTCTAAAACAAACCACAAAAAGACAATGAATTTAGAGCATTTTAACATTAACCATTTGCTTCTTGTGTGTTTTTATTTTTATATCGCCATGGGGATATAGTAGTATTGTACTTTCCTGTTTCCTTTGAAATTAGGCATGGTCATGTGACTGGCTTTGGCCTGTGAAATATGGGAAACAGGAAGCTTAAAGAGCCAGTGTGCAGTTCACTATATGACCTGGGGTAATTGTTGAAGGTTTTGAGGTCATGTCCTTTAGGGGCTATAGTGGGTAGTGTCCCAAGCTAACCCCTGAAAGATATTTAGCATGAGTGGAAATAAATATTCATTGTTTTAAGCTGTAGAGATTTTGGTATCATACCATAGCATGAGGTGATCACCTGATGGATAAACTCCTGATTCTCCAAGTTAGTTGTCATCATTATTATTGTCTTACATAGTTAATGCTTATTTAGAATATTCAGTAAATAGCCCATCCCTGCCACTCACCAGAAAAATCAATATCTAAGGGCAGCCAGCCCCAGTGGAGCAAGAGTCACAGCCTTCTTCACTTGCAGGAATGAGGATGAAATAAAAATTATCTCCAGACAAAAACAGTTTACCACTAACATAAGCCACCTGAAATAACAGTGTGCTTTTATACTGGCTCACAAGAGCCAAATTTTCAGGACTTTTGAGTCAGTGAACATGTTGATAACTTGAATTGCTCTTGGTGGGAGTATTTACACTACAGAAATCAGCTAACATTAAAAATCAGGCTTTTTTGCCTGATTTTTTGCCTGAAAAATCAGGGTACCAGTTAAACATTTACCACTAGTAACTTATAGGTATTTCTAGAATAAGTACTTCAAGAAAAAAGAAAAATGAATCTAGAAAGAAGAGTTGATATGAATGAAGGAAAGGTGAGCAAATAAATATGGTTAAGTGTTGTAATTCTAAATATTACATTGTTCTTTTGTAGTTAATCTGTTTCTTTTCTCTGGTTGCTTTTAAAATATTCTCTTTGTATTTAGCATTTTGTAGTATTATTTTCCTGTGCCTAGGCATGAGTTTAATTTTACTTACCCATTTTGCTCCCCTTAATCTTTAATGAATTTTAGACATTATTTAGACATTCTCTCACTGAATATCATTTGATTTCTGGCATTCCATGTGGTCTGAGTTGAGAGCACTTCTTTTAGAGCACTTTTGTGTTTGTTTTTGCCACGTATCACCTTAGGATCATTTTTATACGTAATTTTATTTTCCTTTTTGGATGTGCTCAGATCTTTAGGCACTGTTAAATGAGTTCCAGATTCACATGAAGGTAGATCCTTGAAGAAACTAGTTTTATCTTATCCTGAGCCCAGAGTTCAGGCTATCCTCTTTTTGTGTCCACATTTCACTGATCTTGTTTTAGGGAAAGGTCTAGCTCTAACTTGCTTAGAGCCTGTACCTACTTTCAAGGCTATTAACCTAAGCTACCTCCCTATGCCCCCAACCAGCCTCTTCATAGCTAAACCCTCAGGTCCTCTCACCTATTTGATTTTTAGTTTTCCTTCCTTCTTTCCTCCCTCCCTCCCTCCCTTCCTTCCTTCTTCCTTCCTTCCTTCATTCCTTCATTCCTTTTTGTTTTTAGCTTTTGAGGATCTCTTTCATGCATGCTCATCTATGCATACAAAGTGATATTGTTGTATTTTCTCTAGCTTTTCCAGGTGTTTGTGGTTATCTTTTTGCCATATTGCTAAAAATCAAAGTGCAGGTTACACTCTGGGCCCTCACCATCCTCTGTTTCCCTTGAATTATTCCAGCATCTTTCATATTTGTTTCTCTGCCTCTAATTGCCCATTCTTTCACGCTATCTTCCAGTTTTAAAATGCCTTCTCCCTATTTTTCTACCAAACTTTAGTTTGGTCTACCCTGTATGAAATTAACACAATCTCACTATGTTTATGTTTTATTAATCTGTGTAACACTGTTTCCTGATATGCTATACTTTTGTTTATTGTTGTCTCATTTTATGAGATTCTAAGTTCTACAAGGTCAGGCACTCTTTCTATTTTGTTCAGCATTATATCCCCAATGATTAGGATTGTGCCTGGTATATAGTAGGGTTCAGTAGATTTTTTTAAAAATAATTTTTATTGGTGTTCAATTTACCAACATACAGAATAACACCCAGTGCTCATCCCGTCAAGTGTCCCCCTCAGTGCCCGTCACCCATTCACCCCCACCCCCCGCCCTCCTCCCCTTCCACCACCCCTAGTTCATTTCCCAGAGTTAGGAGTCTTTATGTTCTGTCTCCCTTCCTGATATTTCCCAACATTTCTTCTCCCTTCCTTTATATTCCCTTTCACTATTATTTATATTCCCCAAATGAATGAGAACATACACTGTTTGTCCTTCTCCGATTGACTTACTTCACTCAGCATAATACCCTCCAGTTCCATCCACGTTGAAGCAAATGGTGGGTATTTGTCGTTTCTAATGGCTGAGTAATATCCCATTGTATACATAAACCACATCTTCTTTATCCATTCATCTTTCGATGGACACCTAGGCTCCTTCCACAGTTTGGCTATTGTGGACATTGCTGCTAGAAACATCGGGGTGCAGGTGTCCCGCCGTTTCATTGCATCTGAATCTTTGGGGTAAATCCCCAACAGTGCAATTGCTGGGTCGTAGGGCAGGTCTATTTTTAACTCTTTGAGGAACCTCCACACAGTTTTCCAGAGTGGCTGCACCAGTTCACATTCCCACCAACAGTGTAAGAGGGTTCCCTTTTCTCCGCATCCTCTCCAACATTTGTTGCTTCCTGCCTTGTTAATTTTCCCCATTCTCACCGGTGTGAGGTGGTATCTCATTGTGGTTTTGATTTGTATTTCCCTGATGGCAAGTGATGCAGAGCATTTTCTCATGTGCATGTTGGCCATGTCCATGTCTTCCTCTGTGAGATTTCTCTTCATGTCTTTTGCCCATTTCATGATTGGATTGTTTGTTTCTTTGGTGTTGAGTTTAATAAGTTCTTTATAGATTTTGGAAACTAGCCCTTTATCTGATATTTCATTTGCAAATATCTTCTCCTATTCTGTAGGTTGTCTTTTAGTTTTGTTGACTGAATCCTTTGTTGTGCAAAAGCTTCTTATCTTGATGAAGTCCCAGTAGTTAATTTTTGCCTTTATTTCTCTTGCCTTCCTGGATGTATCCTGCAAGAAGTTACTGTGGCCAAGTTCAAAAAGGGTATTGCCTGTGTTCTCCTCTAGGATTTTGATGGAATCTTGTCTCACATTTAGATCTCTCATCCACCTTGAGTTTATCTTTGTATATGGTGAAAGAGAGTGGTCTAGTTTCACTCTTCTGCATGTGGATGTCCAATTTTCCCAACACCATTTATTGAAGAGACTGTCTTTCTTCCAATGGATAGTCTTTCCTCCTTTTTTGAATATTAGTTGACCATAAAGTTCAGGGTCCACTTCTGGGTTCTCTATTCTGTTCCATTGATCTATGTGTCTGTTTTTGTGCCAGTACCACACTGTCTTGATGACCACAGCTTTGTAGTACAACCTGAAATCTGGCATTGTTATGCCCCCAGCTATGATTTTCTTTTTTAAAATTCCCCTGGCTATTCGGGGTCTTTTCTGATTCCACACAAATCTTAAAATAATTTTTTCTAACTCTCTGAAGAAAGTCCATGGTATTTTGATAGGGATTGCATTAAACGTGTAAATTGCCCTGGGTAACATTGACATTTTCACAATATTAATTCTGCCAATCCATGAGCATGGAATATTTTTCCATTTCTTTGTGTCTTCTTCAGTTTCTTTCAGAAGTGTTCTATAGTTTTTAGGGTATAGATCCTTTACCTCTTTGGTTAGGTTTATTCCTAGGTATCTTATGCTTTTGGGTGCAATTGTAAATGGGATTGACTCCTTAATTTCTCTTTCTTCAGTCTCATTGTTAGTGTATAGAAATGCCATTGATTTCTGGGCATTGATTTTGTATCCTGCCACGCTACCAAATTGCTGTATGAGTTCTAGCAATCTTGGGGTGGAGGCTTTTGGGTTTTCTATGTAGAGTATCATGTCATCGGTGAAGAAGGAGAGTTTGACTTCTTCTTTGCCAATTTGAATGCTTTTAATGTCTTTTTGTTGTCTGATTGCTGAGGCTAGGACTTCCAATACTATGTTGAATAGCAGTGGTGAGAGTGGACATCCCTGTCTTGTTCCTGATCTTAGGGGAAAGGCTCCCAGTGCTTCCCCATTGAGAATGATATTTGCTGTGGGCCTTTCGTAGATGGCTTTTAAGATGTCGAGGAAAGTTCCCTCTATCCCAACACTCTGAAGGGTTTTGATCAGGAATGGATGCTGTATTTTGTCAAATGCTTTCTCTGCATCTAATGAGAGGATCATATGGTTCTTGGTTTTTCTCTTGCTGATATGATGAATCACATTGATTGTTTTACGAGTGTTGAACCAGCCTTGTGTCCCCGGGATAAATCCTACTTGGTCATGGTGAATAATTTTCTTAATGTACTGTTGGATCCTATTGGCTAGTATCTTGTTGAGAATTTTCGCATCCATGTTCATCAGGGATATTGGTCTGTAATTCTCCTTTTTGGTGGGGTCTTTGTCTGGTTTCGGAATTAAGGTGATGCTGGCCTCATAGAACGAATTTGGAAGTACTCCATCTCTTTCTATCTTTCCAAACAGCTTTAGTAGAATAGGTATGATTTCTTCTTTAAACGTTTGATAGAATTCCCCTGGGAAGCCATCTGGCCCTGGACTTTTGTGTCTTGGGAGGTTTTTGATGACTGCTTCAATTTCCTCCCTGGTTATTGGCCTGTTCAGGTTTTCTATTTCTTCCTGTTCCAGTTTTGGTAGTTTGTGGCTTTCCAGGAATGCGTCCATTTCTTCTAGATTGCCTAATTTATTGGCGTAGAGCTGTTCATAATATGTTTTTAAAATCGTTTGTATTTCCTTGGTGTTGGTAGTGATCTCTCCTTTCTCATTCATGATTTTATTAATTTGAGTCTTCTCTCTCTTCTTTTTAATAAGGCTGGCTAATGGTTTATCTATCTTATTAATTCTTTCAAAGAACCAACTCCTGGTTCTGTTGATCTGTTCCACAGTTCTTTTGGTCTCGATTTCATTGAGTTCTGCCGAATTTTAATTAACTCTCTTCTTCTGCTGGGCATGGGGTCCATTTGCTGTTTTTTCTCTAGCTCCTTTATGTGTAAGGTGAGCTTTTGTATTTGAGTTCTTTCCAGTTTTTGAATGGATGCTTGTATTGCGATGTATTTCCCCCTCAGGACTGCTTTTGCTGCATCCCAAAGATTTTGAACGGTTGTATCTTCATTCTCGTTAGTTTCCATGAATCTTTTTAATTCTTCCTTAATTTCCTGGTTGACCCTTTCATCTTTTAGCAGGATGGTCCTTAACCTCCACGTGTTTGAGGTCCTTCCAAACTTCTTGTTGTGGTTTAGTTCTAATTTCAAGGCATTATGGTCTGAGAATATACAGGGGACTATCCCGATCTTTTGGTATTGGTTCAGACCCGATTTGTGACCCAGTATGTGGTCTATTCTGGAGAAAGTTCCATGTGCACTTGAGAAGAATGTGTATTCAGTTGAGTTTGGATGTAAAGTTCTGTAGATATCTGTGAAATCCATCTGGTCCAGTGTATCATTTAAAGCTCTCGTTTCTTTTTATTTTATTTTATTATTATTATTATTATTATTATTATTATTTTTATTTATGATAGGCACACAGTGAGAGAGAGAGGCAGAGACATAGGCAGAGGGAGAAGCAGGCTCCATGCACCGGGAGCCCGACGTGGGATTCGATCCCGGCCAAAGGCAGGTGCTAAACCGCTGCGCCACCCAGGGATCCCCAAAGCTCTCGTTTCTTTGGAGATGTTGTGCTTAGAAGACCTATCAAGGGTAGAAAGAGCTAGATTGAAGTCACCAAGTATAAGTGTATTATTATCTAAATATTTCTTTAGTTTTGTTATTAATTGGTTTAATTATTTGGCAGCTCCCACATTCGGGGCATATATATTGAGGATTGTTAAGTCCTCTTGTTGGATAGATCCTTTGAGTATGATATAGTGTCCCTCTTCATCTCTCACTACAGTCTTCTGGGTAAATTTTAGTTTATCTGATATAAGGATGGCTACCCCTGCTTTCTTTTGAGGACCATTTGAATGGTAAATTGTTCTCCAACCTTTTATTTTCAGGTTGTAGGTGTCCTTCTGTCTATAATGAGTCTCTTGTAGACAGCAAATAGATGGGTCCTGCTTTTTTATCCAGTCTGAAACCTTGCGCCTTTTGATGGGGTCATTAAGCCCGTTCACGTTCAGAGTTACTATTGACAGATATGAGTTTAGTGTCATCATGATATCTATTCAGTCCTTGTTTTTGTGGATTGTTCCACTGAACTTCTTCTTAAAGGGGAATTTTAAGAGTCCCCCTTAAAATTTCTTGCAGAGCTGGTTTGGAGGTCACATATTCTTTCAGTTCCTGCCTGTCTTGGAAGCTCTTTATCTCTCCTTCCATTTTGAATGAGAGCCTTGCTGGATAAAGTATTCTTGGTTGCATGTTCTTCTCATTTAGGACCCTGAATATATCCTGCCAGTCCTTTCTGGCCTGCCAGGTCTCTGTGGAGAGGTCTGCTGTTACCCTAATACTCCTCCCCATAAAAGTCAGGGACTTTTTTTCTCTTGCTGCTTTAAGGATCTTCTCCTTATCTTTGGAATTTGCAAGCTTCACTATTAAATGTCGAGGTGTTGAACGGTTTTTATTGATTTTAGGGGGGGGCTCTCTCTATTTCCTGGATCTGAATGCCTGTTTCCCTTCCCAGATTAGGAAAGTTTTTCAGCTAGGATTTGTTCAAATACATATTCTGGCCCTCTGTCCCTTTCGGCGCCCTCGGGAACCCCAATTAAACGTAGGTTTTTCTTCCTCAGGCTGTCATTTATTTCCCTTAATCTGTCTTCATGGTCTCTTAATTGTCTGTCTCTTTTTTCCTCAGTTTCCCTCTTTGCCATCAACTTGTCTTCTATGTCACTCACTAGTTCTTCCACCTCGTCAATACTCTTCGTTAGGACTTCTAGTTTGGATTGCATCTCATTCAATTGATTTTTAATTTCTGCCTGATTGGATCTAAATTCTGCAGTCATGAAGTCTCTTGAGTCCTTTATGCTTTTTTCTAGAGCCACCAGTAGCTGTATAATAGTGCTTCTGAGTTGGCTTTCTGACATTGAATTGTAATCCAGATTTTGTAACTCTGTGGGAGAGAGGACTGTTTCTGATTCTTTCTTTTGAGGTGAGGTTTTCCTTCTAGTCATTTTGCTCAGTGCAGAGTGGCCAAAAACAAGTTGTACTGGGAAAAGGAGAAAGAGAGAGAGAAGGAAAGAAAAGAGAAAAAGAAAAAAGAGAAAGAAGAAAAAAAATGGAAAAAAGAGAAGAAAAAGAGAAAGAAAAAGGTGAAAAAAAAGTGGGGGAAGCAATCAGAAATCAAAAAGAAAGAAAAAACAAAACAAAACAAAACAAAAACCACGTGGGAGTATCTTCTGATTCTGTATACTTTAAATCCCTTGACTTCCCCTGGAACTGGTCCCTCTAGCTGGTCTTCTGGGGGAGGGGCCTGCTGTGCTGATTCTCAGGTGTTAGCACTTGGGGGAGCTGCTCTGCCCCTGCCTGGTGCAGGGCTCAGTGGGGGGTGTTTACCCCGTCAGGTCCCGGGAGGAAGCCACAGTGGCGGGGCGGCAGCTCTGGGAACCTGGAGTCAGCTCCCGCAGTAACTCCGGGGCTCTCCGTCTGCAGGGCCCGGGGGCTCCCGGGCGGGGCCGCTGATCTGCTCAGCTCGGGGCAGGAGCGTCCTTGCTGTCCTGGGCCCTCCGGGCCTCTGCCTGTCCCGGGGGGAGGCCGGATCCTGGGCTGTGACCCAGCGCCCTGTGCCCGGGGGCCTGGGCTGTTGGATTCGCGCTCCGGGCAGCGCAGCCCCCTCAGCGGAGCCGCCGCCCGAGCCCCCCAGCTGCTCCCGGAGCCGCGCAGCCCCCTCCGCGCGGAGCTTCTTCCTCTGCCGGAGCCGCCGCCGCCGCTGCCGATCCGTTCCCCTCCCGGAGCGGTGCAGCCCCCTCCGTGGGAGTCGCCGCCCGAGCCTCTCCGAGCTGCTCCGGGTCCCGCCGTGCGCTGCAGCCCGTAGGGAGCTCGGCGCATCTCCCGGGGCGCAGGTGCCTGTTACTGTCCTAGGGAGCCCGAGGGCATCCCCGCCTTTCTGGAGATCCTGCTCCAATTCCCCGGGAGGCCTTTCCGCGGGGAAGGTCGGTGCAGCTCCTGCTCCTCCGGGACGGGGCTCTCCTGCCCTGGGGACACTCGCTCCTCGCGGGCCCCTCCCCCTTGGATGCCTTTTCTTTCTTTATTTTTTTCCCCCGTCTTCCTACCTTGATAGAAGCGCGAACTCTTCTCACTGTAGTATTCCAGCTGGTCTCTCTTTAAATCTTAGGCCGAATTCGTAAATTTTCAGGATGATTTGAAGGTTTTCTAGGTAATTTGGTGGGGACAGGTGATTTGGGGACCCTACTCTTCCGCCATCTTGCCCCTCCCAATCCAGTAGATATTTTTTGAATAAATGAATGAAATATAAATTATTAGTATAAAGAAAAGTTGTATCTTAATTTACAGAGAATTTTATTTTTAAATTATTATTAAATAAATTTCAAGTTTTTATAAAACTCAAGACATCTCAGAATGCATTCATAAGCCCAGTTTGCAATGTCCAGTACTAAACACTCCATTTATGTCACTTTCTGTTTTATGAAGTTTGCATCCTTTCTATGGCATTTAGGTCCTTTACTGGTGAGTGTTACCACCTTTGTAGCTGCCTCCTGCCAGCTCTTGATCTTATATTTGGCTCTTGAGCTCCATATTCTTTTCCCACTTAGCATGTTATGGTTTTTTCACACTTCTATGCCTTTGGCCAAAGCTCCATATTCTTTTCCCACCTAACATGTCATGATTTTTTCACACTTCTACACCTTTGGCCATACCCTTCACCCTGCCTGGATACCTTTCCTTTTTGCCTTTAGGAAATTCTTTGTTTTAGGCCCCTCTCAAAGTCTGCATCTTCTGTGGAGTTGTTGCTTGTGCATGGACCAGATTGATGCCTCCCTCCTCTGTGGTGCTTCAGCACATTGTACCTGATTCCTTATGTTCACATCCTTTCTATGGTGATTACTGGGGACTTCACATTTGTAACTTTCTTTTGACTAAGAGCATCTCAAGGCCAAGGACAATGTCTCATGTCCTTATATCCTTGATACCTTATCATATTGCTTAGCATACTTTGAGTGAGTGAATGTTGCCTGGGAGTGGTTGTGGCAGAAATGAATGATTAGTTTATTCTTTCAAACTCTGAGTGGTCTCAAATGAAAGAAGAATTCTTTGTTGCTTAATGGTTGCCTGAGAGGGGATTTGATGAGAGATTGTGTCATATCCTGAAGAAAGAAAAAGGCAAAAGCCTTCTTTTTTTATGTGTATATATAAATATGTATATATATAAATATATATTTTTATGTGTGTATATATATATACACACACATAAGCTCAATTTGCCAAAATATAATCCCATCAAGTGCCCTCCTCAGTGCTTGTCACCCAGTCACCCCAACCCCCTGCCCACCTCTCCTTCTACTACCCCTTGTTCATTTCCCAGAGTTTGGAGTCTCTCATACTTTGTCACCCCTCTCTAATTTTTCCCACTCATTTTTCCTCATTTCCCCTGTAATCCCTTTCATTATTTCTTATATTCCCTGTATGAGTGAAACCATATAATGATTGTCCTCTAATTACTTACTTCACTCGGCATAATACCATCCATGTTGAAGCAAGTGGTGGGTATTCATCCTTTCTAATGAAAAGCCTTCTTTTTGAGGAAGTAAACAAATGTTACCTGGCTTAGAGTTCATTGATTGAGTTGCTAAGTAACTTTCAAAGGTATCTTCCAGAATAATGGTGGTTTTATAAATACTAATTACAACATTAAGAAAAGTTGCTTTTCTTAGCAACTTCATAGACTTAGCAAGTTCACAGACTTTAATAAGCTATATGTCTATCTACAAATATATTTTTATATATTCCTATATGTAGGCTTACTCATAACTATAATTGTATCAGCCTTGTTTTACAGAGGAAGAAATTGAGGGCAAATAATTTGCCAGGGATTAAACAGTATAGACAAACAGTGGTGGAACCAATTCTTGCTTGAGTACAGGACTCAGTTCTTAACTAGTCTCTTATACTGGATTTCAGCAACTCCTATAATAACAGAGTTTTCTTTTGCCCTTTAAAAAGTGATTGAAAAAAAAAAAGGTGATTGAATAGCTTACTTAAAGGTATAAATGAGGGAGAAGGCTCTTTGCAGATTGTAAACTCATCCTAGGTTTATTTTTTCCTCCTTTATAAAACCATAGATTCTGTTTTTAATTCTTTCCACTCTTATTTCCCTTTAAATTTTTATATTAAAGAAAGAAAACCTTCAAAGATACAAGACTTGGTATCAGCAAAAGACTCCACTCATATCATGCACCCCTGTCTCCGTTGGTATTGTATGGTCCACATTTAAGCACCAAATAATGGTAAGAGGGACAATCATGTTTTAAATAATGTTACAGATGTATGGACTCAAGAGGGCCATTGGCCTCCCTGTAGCTTGGTGAGGGCCTTGGTATGTTGAAATTTATGTAAAGCAGGACTAATAGTTCATCTTATTAGGAGAAATGGCAGTAGGACCTAGAGTTACTAAGGTATTACATTAGAGCTTGCTTCAATTTAAATTCTTCTTCCATTCAATAATACTTTTGTTCCAGCATCAGCAGTGTCTGCACTGTTAGATACTTTCTTTATATCCCTGTTGGACTTGATAGGTTAGCTCTGTTCCAGACTCAAATTTGAAAGCCATTTTTTTCTCCCTTCCTGACTTTAAAAGTCTCAAATGAATTATAAAACAAAATAAATATCCAGGGATGAAAAAAAGTACTTTGCAGTCCTTGTTTAAAAAATACTTTTTACTGTTCTTTTGGAGAAAACTATTCTTTCTCTTTCACTGGCTTAAAGACTGGAGAAAGAATCTTAAGGCATATGAAATGTATCTACATGCTAATGAATGCATATGTGAGTTTCTGGAGTCTTTGCTAAGGAAAACTCTTATTTTTTTATAATATATACAAAATTACCCAGATTAAAAAAAAAAACCCCAAGTTGATATTGTTGAGGATTGGTGTCAATGGATCTTACTTCTTAGCCATATAACATGTTCTTCCAGTGGTGGTATCTGCAAACGAACTATTCCTTCCTTCTGGTTTTTACTTTGGCTTGCCCAACAATAGCATGGATCTCCTGTGACTTATCATTAAGTCACTCAGGGGTTCCTGAGTGGCCCCTTTCATTCTTGACGTTTATCCACATACTTTTTTGGGGAAAAAGTTCCTCTGAACTCTTTTCAAAGTCTTTAAGCTCTCAGGTGGAAGAATGCTAAATCTTTTAAAATTCACTAAAGGTGTTTTTTAAGAAGTCCTTTCAGAGAGAAGTGTTACTTTATCCTGGTTGGAATTAATCATTTGTTCCAACTTCTGAAGTCTTGGAGCTGCTGAGGTATGGACTGTGGTGGTTACAGCTGCTGTACCATCCGTGGTGTGTGGTGGAAGAGATGCGTCTGGGCCAAAGATGTTTGACTCCAGTGTGGAAATCTGGCTCGTGGCAGCTGTTGCACATACCCTGACACTAATTATGTGGTAACAGGGTCCTTTTACAGTTTAGTGACCAAATAAAACTGATGCATGAGGTAGAAGGGAAAGACCGGGACACAGCAGAGTACTGGCGATTTCGTGTCTGGGCTTTATAACTAGCAGTGCTGCCATCTCTGTTGTGGCTTCGGGTGACAAGCAATCCCCCTCTTTGGGCCTGTTTATCCTTCTATAAAAAGAAACAAAGATGATTATCTTTCTGATCCCTCTCATCACCACCAGTCAGTGATTTCTGTTCAATATTTGCTAAGTCTTTAAAGTGCATATACCAACTTGTGGAAAATCTTGGATGGTTCTTTCAAAGTATTTTATTTACTATTAAAAGGTTAGCATTCAAAGTGGCCAAGCCAGAAAGTTCCTGGCTTAAACGATTTATTTGTATATGATCTAGGCAAACATAATTTTACATTTTTTTCCCTACTCTCATTTCTTTCCATTGCACTTTGGGAGAGTTTGCAATCTGGGTTTGTATGTTCATAACAGTGGCTTTTAAAAATGATGGCTTCCTATGGGCTGAAGTGGGACTTGCTAAGTATCTGATATGCATTTTCAGTTTAACCTTATCGTGGTTTTGTGAGATGTTTGTATTTTTAGCAGCTTTTAAAAGAGCTAGAAACTGAGACCTAGAAAACAAAAGTAACCTGTTAGTATCATACAGCTCTCCCAAGGCTGTAGGACCTTGCAGCTAGTGGGGGTCAGATCGACCCCACAGCTACAGAATGATTAAGCTGAAGATCAATCCAAGGCCTCTGACATCAGAGAGTTTTCAATTGGAAGCATTATTCTCAGTCAGATATTTAGGACTTTCACTGTCAAATTAATTATTTATTTCCAAAGTCTTGTTAGTCTCTAAATTTTCTAGTCTCTTAACTCATCATGTTTGTTAGTAGATATCAGAAACTTGAACTTGCATGGTTATGTCTGTACCATGAAGTTCACCTGAGTCTTGACTATATTACTCTTTGGAATGCTTTACCCTGAATAAACATAACTATAGCACGTTTACGTTTTTCATATTTTGCTTCTTTTAAAATCTTTAATTATAACAGCAATTGTACTAGTTTCTTCTTGAGATCTCTTCTCATCTTTAAAGAAATCTCCTTCCCCTTGGAGTAGCTCCTGGTGGTCAGGGTCAACTGCCACAACTGATTGATTCATGGTGCTTACCTGACCCTTGCCAGCACAATTCTGTCTTCTGTCCTGGGTATTTACAATTTGTATCAAGGGATTGTTGAAACCAAGTTGCAAACCTTTTACAAAGGTTCTTGCTGTGTCCTGCTTCCTTCTTTTCCTGGGTTTTGTTTTTACAATTTATGCTTTGATGCAGGGAGATACCCTGGTATCTTCTCATACATTCCCTTTTTTGGCTTAGGATAGGCCAAGTTAGTTTCTCTTGCCTGCAACTCAAAGAATATCAACTAGCCTAGCAATGATGAGTACATGACCCATGTCTTAGTCCATTCAGGTTGCTATAAAAAAATACCATAGCCTGCATGGCTTATAAACAACTAACATTTATTTCTCACAGTTCTGCAGTCTGGAGTCCACAATCAAGGTGCTGGCAGATTTGGTGTCTAATGAGGGCCTACTTCCTAGTTCATAGGGAGCTGTTTTCTCCTTGTATCTTCATGGTAGAAGAGGCAGGAAAGTTGTCTGGGACTTCTTTTATAAGGGCATCATTCCTATTCCTGAGGTCTCCATTCTCCTGACTTAATCACCTCTTAAAGGTACCACCTTCAAATCCCATCACTGGGACTGGGTTTCAACATGAATTATGGGAAGACATAAACATTTAGTCTATAGCAGTAGGCATTCAAAAATTATTCTTGGAAAAAATATTTGCTAAATGAAAATGGGAAACAAAGAAAGGCATCTTTTTTTTTTTTAGTGAGATGTTTTAAAAAAGATTTATTTTACAGAGAGAGAGAGAGAGAGAGAGAGAATGAATAGGAGGAAGAGCAGAGGAGGAGGAAGAGGGAGAGAGAGAATCCTAAGGAGACTCTGCACTGAGCATGGAGCCTGACATGGGGCTTGATCCCATGACCCCAAGATCATGACCTGAGCTGAAATCAAGAGTTGGACGCTTAACTGATTGAGTCACACAGGTGCCCCAAGAAAGGCATCTTAAATGCTCCTACCTCCTATCATTTTTAATGGCTTCACTGAGGTATAACTCATGTGTCATAAAATTCACCCTTTAAAATGTACCATTCCGTGATTTTTAGTATATTCATTTAAAACATTTTCAGCACCTCCTAAAGAAACCTCATATTCTTTAGCAGTCATTCCCCATCCCCCTCTCCCTAGCAAAGATTGTTATGATGTATTTTTTTTCTAGTTTTTTCTCCTTGTCCAGTCATACTACTTCTTGTTTGTGGGGTGTGGAATATTCATTCTCTCTCTCTTTCTCTCAACACACACACACACACACACACACTTTTTTCATATAAATTTATATTATATGTAAAGTATTAAAAACCATAGAAATTCTCTGGGTATAGCAGTAGATACCTCACCTTCACACCAGAGAAAGAAATGAAGGTCCAGGCTTTTGATTCTAGTGCACTGATAAAATGGAAAAAATTAGAGAATTTAAGTAATTAGGTTACTTTAAACCAGTATAGTCACATTTTCTCTATACTGTTCAAGTTCCCTATATTGTTCAAGTTATAATATGAAAAAGAAAATTCATCTCAGACTCTTCATGGTTTCCCTAGTCATTTAAAATTCTACCAAGAGCACAGACATGCATAGGGAAATGCTATTTAAAACTAAAAATGAGGGACACCTGGGTGGCTCAGTGGTTGGGTGTTTGCCTTTGGCTCAGGGTGTAATCCTGCGGTCCTGGGATGGAGTCCCACATTGGGCTCCCTGCATGGGGCCTGCTTCTCTCTCTGTGTCTCTGCCTCTCATGAATAAATAAATAAAATCTTTAAAAAAAACTAAAAATGAACAAAACAGTTAGTTGACTGTAAAGTCTACTTCTGTCATTTCAAGTGACTTTTTAAAGTTTCCCTTAGATCCTTTTAAGTAATAACAGTAAATAACAGTACAGAATTAAAATTCAGATATTATGTATCTATTAAAAGTCAAGAGCATATATAGCAGTATATATTATTTATAATATATAGTTGTATATTTTATGTGTATAATAAAATATATTACATATGTAATGTTTATTTATATTTGGGCTGGTAGGATTTCTTTTTTTGACTTGGAGAGGACACTTTGTATTGATGTCAAATAGCACATAGCTTAATAATGGTTGAATGAATGAACAAATCTCTGCTTTGTCTGCTTTATCTAGTAGTGTCTTATATTGAGAGGCACTACCTCATAGTGGCTCAGAGTAGGGAAAAACTGTTAGTTCAGTGCATGTCACTCAGCTATTTGAGATGATAATAATTTAGGTAAAGCCTCTTACCTATTTTAAAAATATTTAGATGGTTAGCAGTTTTGTTAAATAAACATGTGGGATGAAGAGGAGGTGACAGGGAAGGAAATTACAATCAGGATTTTAAAATGTCATTTATACTAACAGTTTGCTAAGCAGTTAAAATAAAAGAGCTGTCCTCTAACTGTGTGTGGCTATTAATAATAGAAAAGTTCCAATTTTAACCATTGTTTCCATGATTACATGTTTTGGGTTGCTTCTCTAGACACATTTTAAAAATATCAGTATTTCTTAAGCTTGTTCGTTTGTTCATTCATTCATTCATTCATTCATTCATACATGCCTATAACAGGTTGAGTGTTATCACAGCAGGGGATACCACTATCCTTTAGTTGCTTATGTATTATTGGCTATAACTAGGGAAAAAAAATCCCTGACTTTCAAAATAGAAATGTTCTTATTCTCGAGAGTCCCTTGTAGAGTTATTTATAGACCAGCTAATGGGAAACCAATTTTAGCCATCTTTAAGTTGGTCTTAAAACAACTGTTTCCTGTTTCCCTTATTTATAAAATGCCAAAGTGCTTAGCATTTTGTTTCCCACTGTTAAATTTGTTCTATGATCAAAGATTTATGTTCATTATACTTATTTCTTTTCCCTGCCCAGGGAGGAAGGAGAGAAATTTTAATTCCAGGCCTCTAGCCACCACCACTGTGTCAATAGTAATAACAGTGAACATTGACTGAGCATTCATTATGTGCCAGGCCTGGTGCTTTATGCTTTATGGGAACTCTTCACTTAGGTGAGGAACATCTCATGTGGCCTTTGTGTGAACCCTGTACATTAGTTACAATTATTATTTCCTGTTTATGGATGAATAATTCAATGCTCAAAGTACTTAAGTAATTTGTCCAAGGTGACATAGGCTATAAGAGGTAGATCCAGGATTCAAAACCCAGCTCATCATCACTGTTTTTGGAAGCCTAGACGGGTTTACTGATTTTCCCCAGATCATATAATTGGTTAGTAGCAAAGCTGGAATTAGAGCTTAAATCCTTAGCTCTCAGCTCAGTACATTATTCCAATACTGTGCCACCTTATAGTGTTGGTCTGTAATGAGAACCAGAACTTCTTGCTTACAAAAGCAACTGCCAAGAGGTCTTTTCCATGTATGCTGTTCTTAGTGTTATGAATCTTGGCGCAATGTCACATTATCGACCAAAGAGGGTTGTGCAGTTATCATGATGTGTCTGTGTGAGGATCCCAGGATCCTGGTGCTTTGGTGCTTTTAAAAATTGCCTATTAATATTCTCTATTATCTATATGTGCTTATTCTACCTACCCTAAGAGAGAAAGTCTAGGACCATATGTCTAAATATTAATTTCTTTATACTTTTCTCAAGTAGAGCAACTCTTCCACAGCACACTGGGGCCACATGTGTTTAGCCAGCGTCTGCTGTTTGTCTTTTCACACACATGACACAGCCTGTGGAAGGTTTGAAACCATGAAGAGTTCTGTACATCCTGCACATGGGATTATGGAAAAAAGGATCAGAGAACCTGCCCTTAAAATTTGATTCGAGACAAACTAAAAAATGATAAATAGGAAAATAAAGTCACAGGAGAAGCAGAGCAGGCCAAGTTGTCTGCAAAGAGATTCTGTTTTCTTTGAAAGAGTTATGTTAAGCCCTTGCTTGAGAAGTATGGATTTATTAAAAAAAAGTTCAAGACTTTTGGATATAAGCCAATTCATATTTTTATATAGCTCAGAGATGGTTTTCATAGCAATGAAACCCTAAACTGCTTTATAGTACAAAACTTTATCATTTTTTTTTGTTTTTTCCCCATAGTGTGGAAAAGAGCTTAAGGTCACAAATTTTTTCAAATTTGCCAGGAACTCATATTTTCCATGTTTGGGGATAAGACACAGTAGATTCTAAACATCTGGCCAGTCCCTATTTAAATAATTGTGTGTTCCATGCACATCATACATATATAATTGTATTTTCATTCTATTTACCTTTTTGTGTTTTAGACATTCTAAAATCTGGATTAGATTCTGACTCCGGTAGCTGTTGGAAGTTATTCTTTTGAATGTTGGCTAAGGCAAAGTATATCCCCCTCCCCTTTCCATATAAACTGAAGTATGGCTTAGTTTCTTATATTTTTATTGTCTACGTTTTTCCTCCCAAGATTAAGTGACTATGGGAGCTTATAAGGGTTGTGCAAAATGAAGTTCTCTATATTTTTTATAGCAGGGGTGACTTTAGAATTGGCTGGAGGAAACCTCAGTTTTAGATACTGGCCCATATCTGCTAACAATGTGATTGCAGTCAAATCCCTTAAGCCAGCCCAATTTATCCTCTTGTGAAGTGGACATAGTGCTGGCAGCGTCAGAGCAGTCTTGTCAGATGAGTGAGTTGGTGGACGTGAGGCATTTTGAGTTTTGGAGGAGAGAACAGGACAGAGTAATCTGAGGTCAAGGACACCCCTTCCCTCCCCACCGGCCCCACATTCTCTCACCCCTAGTCTAAGTACAGCAAAGCAAAAAGGAATGGAAATCTATTGCTTGCACAGTGTTCCCCTGTGCCGACCATCTGGTGAGACAATTTCCCTTCTGGTCCTCTCATCTTTCTGTCCATACTTCACTATTTTTTGAATACCTATTATGTGCTAGACTTGGGGGTATAATGCAAATTTGGCCCAGAATGTACCCTTGAAAGGCTCAATTTCTTTCACTCAATCTTTCTCTTTCTTAGAGATTTTCCTTACTTTCTTATAAGCACAGCAGTGCTTTGAAAGATATATTTGCTTTTATCTAGCTGTTGTGTAATGGGAGGGCTTATCAGAAAACATAGCCTGCCATAACACCAGAAACAGAAGTCATTATGACCTCCTTTATTGTCTGAAACTTGGAATCAATTGGACAGAGTAATCTTTTTAAGCTCCCATTCCGTTTACCTATGTTTAAAGGATAGACCAATGATTTTAAACTTTTGTTTTCCTTTCTTGTACTGGAAATGGGGATAGTCTTTACTATCCAAGACAGATTTCAAAGTATGCTATTAAGTGTCAGGGAGAAAAGGCTAAAAAGAACTGGGCTGAAGTCCAGGTATCAGGATAAACACGATGCATTCTATTTGTACTCCTGGCAGAGTAACCATAAAGAGTAGCCTGGATGACATTGTGACATCTGCTTCGCTTCTCTCTGTGGTGTCCTCAGGCTGTGGAGAAGGGAGTTTGCCTTTGGAACTTTGATTGAGAACGACTAGAGAATGATTGCAGAATTAGGGTGTGAAGTAAAAAGCTGCTGAATACCCATCCAATCACAGACTCATTTTTGTACTTAAAGGAAATTAGCGGTTTGCTACCTGTCCCACTTGTGCCATAAGTGCTAAGTTGACAGCAATTTGACCCAGGTACAATGTTGGATTACCTGGTGATGTTTTATCCCAATGCAGGTGGACATTGGAAAGGCTTCCCTCTCCAGATATGCAGTGGAATGGAAGTCACAGAAGGAGGGGTTGAGGCTTTGGGAAGCTGAGACCACAATGATGACTGGGAGATTCCAAAGAGATGGCCCTAGAATTCAACCTTATAGGTTGCTGGTTTGTAGGTAGGTACCTGATGTAGGTAACAAACTGAAATGAATGCTCTTGATTATTGATCCAGTAGGGTTTGGGTGACTGCCTTATAAGAAATGTGCTTTCATGGTTGAGAAGCGGGTGGTGATTCAATCTGAAGGAATTGAATAATCTGGGAAGCGCAGAATTGAAAATTGTGCATTGTTTTCCTTACTTTTTGGCCCTTGGAGAAGGTGTTTGGCCCTGCTTGAGATTTCACCTTGTATCTGGATCTTTTAGAACTAGTTTTTATTGAGCTTGACTCTCTCTGATAGCTAATTTTAATTAGCTAACAGTCTAAGTCTGAAGATTTAGAAAGGAAGTCTTCAGTAAATTATTCTTGGAGTATCCCATGCTATTTAACTATTGGGTAGGACCAGTGAGTAAGTAAAATGATTTAGGTTATCTCTCATCCTCCCTGTAGTAGATACCACTGCTATTTCCTGAGTTGTTATAGTAGAGATCCATCCCCTTTTGGTCTATTCTTAGGGTTATTAGAATATATAAGGATGGAATTCAGGATCCTAGAAACCAAGATTCCATGCTTCCAGAAACTGAGATTCTGGCTTTGGCAATGTGATTGCCCTTTTGGGTCTGTCATTTAACCTGTTTGATCTGATTTTCTCATTTGTAAAATGAAGTTAACAGGATAACCTTTAAGGTCTGTCTCTTTGAACTCTGAGAGTTCTGATTCCATATCATCAGTGTGTCAAGTGGATTATGTCTTTCAGAATATGAGTTTTTGTTGCTGTTTTCAAGGCAGCATATCCTAGCCTATCCTGTCTGACATAAGTGATTACTCTACTTGGTATTTTCTACAGCTTTATATGTATTAAATCATTTAATTTTCACAACAATCTTATGTATTAGGAATTATTACTTTCCTCTTCCTTTTACAAATGAGGAAACAGACACAGAGAGGATATTTTTTTTTCAGTGGATTATTTATTACACATGGTTTTGTATTTTAAAATAGAAACTGCCTTGTTAAATATCTAAAATGGCTATCTGGTAAATGAATTTTGAAACTATATTTATTTGAATTTCTTAGAAGTAGAATAGTGAGGGAGGAGAGAGATAGATAGATGGAGAGGTTGCTTCAGATCCCCTCCCCATTCTCCATTACATGATGCAGAGAGATGATCAGTACCCTATAAGGTACATGCCTTTTACTCAAGAAATTTTTTTCAGGAACAGATCTCTGCTTAATTTTAAATATTTTATTTTATTTATTTATTTTTAAAGATTTTATTTATTCATTCATGAGAGACAGAGAGAGGCAGAGACACAGACAGAGAGAGAAGCAGGCTCCATGCAGGGAGCCCAACATGGGACTCGATCCTGGGACCCCAGGATCATGCCCTGGGCCAAAGGCAGGCACTCAACCAGTGAGCCACTCAGGTATCCCTTTTTTTTAAATATATTTTTTAAGATTTTATTTATTTATTCATGAGAGAGAGAGAGAGAGAGAGAGAGGCAGAGACACAGGCAGAGGGAGAAGTAGGCTCCATGCAGGGAGCCCGATGTGGGACTCGATCCCTGGACCCCGGGGTCACGCCCTGAGCCAAAGGCAGGTGCTAAACCGCTGAGCCACTCAGGGATCCCCTCAGGTATCCCTTTTTAAAATATTTTAAAAGAGAATGAAAACTAAATGACACATGAATTTGAGAAAATTTTGAACACCAAATTTAGGTTGATTATCAAATTGTGTTTGGTCTTGCTGAAGTCATTTAGTTATTAGTAAAATGGCTACTTGGAAAGTAGCTTTTACTGATTAATAAATACGCAACCTGGAAGCATCTATCACAACAACCTTTGAATGAGGAACAGCCTCGATGGCTAACTTTAAATTTAAAGAATTACTGTAGCTCTCATAATTGCCTGCCTGCCTGCTCTCACAACTTCTGCCCCCTTCCTATATCCTTTTTTCCCCCAGTATCCTGAAATATTTGTGCCAATTCAGAGACTAGATGGTATAGTGGTTTGAGCAGGGGAATTGGTATCAGACAGCAGGGGAGTTGGTATCAGACATCTGGCTGTACCACTTACCTTAACTGAATGACCTGGAGCAAGTTACTTAACCACTTTGCATCTCCATTTTCTCATCCATTAAATGGAGATCCTAAACAGTGGCTATCTCACAGGGCAGTTGTGAGGATTAAAAAGCTTAGAACGTTGTGTGGCATGTGGTAAGCACTATCCAGATTTTTGCTATTATTGTTCCTTAATAGGTCTGCTCTGTCTTTGCTTCTGGGCTTTTATACTTTCTCTTCCCTCTCCATCATTTTTCATGGGGTGGGCTCTCAGTTGCTCTTCAAGATGCAGCTCAGTGATGGCTCTTTGGGGTGTTTTCTCACATGTCCCCAGCTTGGGTGACATTCTTTCTGAATTTCTAGCCACCTGACTATGACTTCTGTTATAGTAGCAGGATACTTTACCTGCAAATGTTACCTCATAACATAGTAAAGCTACTATCAGTTTACTTATCTATATGGACCATGAACATGGACTGTTCGTTCATTCTTTCTTTCATTATATCTCTCTCTCCTTTCCTTTCTTTCTTTTGATATTTTGTGAGTATAAGGGAGACACTAGGTAAATGTATATTGAATGGATAAATAGACCAATTTTCCCCTCCATTTCTCTATCCCTTCTTTTTTCCTCCTTCCCTCTCATTCTTCTCTTCTACTTTCTTTCCTTCTTCCTTCCTTTCTACCAAACTTACTCTCTTCCTGCACTCTTAAACCTGGCCCTTGATACATTATCTTAGTTATTCCTCACAGGAACTCTGTGAGACAAGCATCATGATTATCCCCATTTTGCAGGTGTGGAAGCAGAGGATCAGGGTGATAGGCAACTTGCCCATCCAAAAGGACAGACCCCTTACAGAGTTGTCTTCCAGTGTTGCTGTCTCTGCTCAAAGTATTTGGGCAGTTTTTCCTTGGAATTCCCTTTTGGCCAATCTGTGAGCCACATAAGGAAACCAATCTTAGTTTTGATCACTCTCAGAAAAGATGATTTCCAGTCTGATCACTCCAATTCATCATGTTTGTTTCCAAATAAACCTAGATCATCTTATGAATCTGTTTTGTGCTGGTCTCAGTCTATCAATAACCAGTATTGTGGTTGGACTGGCTCTTGTGGTTCTTAGTATGATTTTAAGATAACCTTAGCAATAACCACCAAGAAGCTTTGAAAAAATAAAGGTTTATCATCTAAAGAACCTGGAAATTGCACAGCGGAGCTAGGGCCATGCAGTGAGGTCATGGGTAGAGAGTACATGGGCCTGGTTCTGCTTTTATTTGAGTCAAGAGGGGGGCTAGGGTTTTGTGAGCTCATTCTTTATTGGTGAATTTAAAACATAAGAGGAGAGATTTTAAATATGAGAAGAGAAAAAACAAGTGTCCCAAATGATCAGTTATTGATATCAATCAAGATCTCTAAAACAAAGGAGCTTCAATACGGGAGGCAGTCTGGCTCTTATCTATTTGTGTGGTTGGTAATGTGTTTATTTGAGATAGCCGTCATTGAAGTAGATGCCTCTTTGAAGTGGATGCCTTAGCAATCAAATCTTAAGTCAGGCACTGTCATTGCAAAAAAGAAAGAAAACAATTGTCAGGGCTTATGCAGAGATGCCTACTCTTGCCACTTTTATTCAACATATTATTAGAACTCCTAACCACAGTAATTAGGCAAGAAAAAGAAAAAAAAGGCATCTCAATTGGTAAGGAGGAGGTAAAACTGTCACTTTTTGCAGATGACATGATATTATATATAGAAAAAAAGAAAAGCCTATTAGAAATAATAAATGAATTCAGTAAAGTTGCAGGATACTTTACCTGCAAAAATTAACTTGCAGAAATCAGTTGCTTTTCTATATATTAATAATAAGCTATCAGATAGAGAAATTCAGAGAACAATTCCATTTATAACTGCATCAAAAATAATAAAATACCTAGGAATAAATTTAATCAAGGAGATGAATGTCCTGTATTCTGAAAACTGTAAGACATTGGTGGAAGATATTTCAGATGACAGTAACAAATGGAAAGATATACCATGCTCATGGATTGGAAGAATTAATATTGTTCAAGTGTCCATACCCAAAGCAATTTACAGTTTCAGTGCATAATCTCCATCAATACCAATGACATTTTCCACAGAACTAGAACAAAGAATCCTAAAATTTGTGTGAAACTACAGAAGACCTCAAATATCCAAAACAGTCTTGAGAAAGAACAAAGCTGGAGGTATCATACTCCCTGATCAAATTACACTGCAAAGCTATAGTAGTCAAAATTACATGGTACTGACGTGGAAGCACACACACAGATTAATGGAATAGAATAGAGTCCAGAAATAAACCCACAGATATATGGCCAAGTAATCTATTCCAAAGAAGGCAAGAATATAAAATGGGAAAAAGACTCTGCAGTAAATGATGTTGGGAAAACTGGACAGCTACATGTAAAAGAGTAAAACTGGACCACTGTCTTATGCCATATATAAAAATAAATTCAAAGTGGATTAAAGACTTAAATGTAAGGCCCCAAATCATAAAATCTGAGAAGAAAACATAGGCAATAAGCTCTTTGACATGAGTGTTAGCAGTATTTTTCTGGCCAGTCTCCTCAGGCAAGGGCAACCAAAGCTAAAATAAACAAATGGGATTACATTATAATAAAAATCTTTTGCACAGCAAAGAGACCATCAACAAAATGAAAAGTCAATTTACTGCATAAGAGAAGATATTTGCAAATCATACATCTGATTGGAGGTTAATATCAAAATATATAAAGATTTACACAACACCAAAAAGACAACCCAATTAAAAAATATGCAAAAGATCTAAATAAGTATTTTTTCCAAAGAAGATATACAGATGTCAACAAACACATGACAAGATGCTCAACATCATTAATCACCAGGGAAATATAAATTAATATCACTTCATATTAGAATGGTTATTATCAAAAAGGAAGGAAATAACAAGTGTTGGCAAGGATGTGAAGAAAAGGGAACCCTCAAGCACTGTTGGTGGGAGTGTAAATTGGTGCAACCACTGTGGTGAACAGTATGGAGATTCCTCAAAAACTTACAAATAGAACTACCATCCAATCCAGTAATTCCACTACTGGATATTTACCCAAAGAAAATGAAAATGAAAATACTAATTCAAACAATATATGCAGCCATTTGTTGTTCTTGCCTGAGGAGACATACCCATAAATATGTTGCTAAGGCAGGTATACAAGAGATTAGTGCTTGTCTTTTCTTTTAGGAGTTTTATGGTTTAGGTCTCACATTTAGATCTTTAATACGTTTTGAATTTATTTTTGTGTATTGTTATAAAGAGGCCCAGTTGTATTCTTTTGCATGTAGGCATCCAGTTTTCCCAATACCATTTATTGAAGAGTTTATCTTTTCCCCATTTTATATTCTTGTCTCCTTTGTTATAGATTAGTTGACCACACAGGTTTATTTCTGAGCTCTTTTTCCTGTTCAGTTGATTTGTATGTCTATTTTTGTGTCAGTATCATACTGTTTTGATTAATATAGCTTTGAAATCTGGGGTTGTGATACTTCCAGTTTTTGTTCATTTTTTATTTTCAAGGTTGCTTTAGCTATTTAAGGTCTTTTGTGGTTCTACACAAATTTTAGAATAATTTGTTCTAGTTCTGAGAAAAAGTACTATTGGTATTTTGATAGGGATTGCACTGATTCTAGATTGCTTTGGGTAAAATGGACATTTTAACAGTATTAATCCTGGGGCACCTGTGTGGCTTTGTCACTTAAGTGTCTGACTCTTGATTTTGGCTCAGGTCATGATCTCAGGGTTGTGAGATTGAGCCCTGTGTTGAGCTGCACAGTGGGCATGGAGTCTGCTCAAACAAACAAACAAACAAACATTAATTCCTCCAATCCATGGGCATTGAATATCTTTCTATTTGTGTGTGTTGTCCTCAGTTTCTTTCATTGGTGTCTTACAGTTTTCAGTGTAGAGGTCTTTTACTTCCTTGGTTAAATTTATTTCTAGGTATTTTATTCTTCTTGCTGAAATTATAAATAGGATGGTTTTCTTAATTTCTCTTTCTTCTATTTCATTATTAGTCTAAAGAAATGCAATAGATATATTTCTTTTCTTTGAGAGGAGAAGAGAGAGAAAATGAGGGGGCTATTGGGGCAGACGAAGAGAATCTTAAGTAGGCTCCACTCCCAACCATAGAGTCTAATGTGGGGCTTAATCTCACGACCCTGAGATCATGACCTGAGCCAAAATCAAGAGTCAGATGCTTAACCAACTGAACCCCCAGGCACCCCACAACAGATTTCTTTATATTAATTTTGTATCCTAAACCTTCAGAATTTCTTTTGGAATGATGATGAAAAAGTTCTAAAATTTATAATGTGGATGTTTGCACAACTTTGTGAATATACTGAATACCACTGAATTTTGCACTTTACAGGAGTGAATTATATTTAAAAAATTCATAATTATCATAATTAAATACATGCCAGTTGCTCACTCCCAGTCACTATCCTGTGAGACTGGCATTTGGATGAGAAAGAGAATACTTTTTCTTTGTGCTCTGGAAATGTCTCAGTAGATGTTCTTAAATGGAAAGATGAAGTAGAGCCATAAATAGTTTAATCAAGATATTGCAATACTTAGTGCTAATATCTGAGCATAGACTATACTCTGAAAGATCTCTATACTTCTGGGTACCAGCTATAGGACTTCTGAAAGATTTCAAAATGTGGGCTGCTCCAATATTTGTATAGCTGAGACATGGTATTATTAATGGCTTCAATACTGTGAGGTACCTACGGGCAGGAGCTATGCTTTGTGTTCATTTTGATTCCCTTGTTTAGCATCGTGTCTGGTCTACTGGCAAGATTGTGTGTTTGGTGATTCAATTGAGAAACTGCTGTTTTGGAAGGCTCCTGGTTGTTCCAAGGACAAAAATGCCTTCAAGCTTATGGCTGTTCTGACCAGCCTGAGGGTTAGCCCTGTGGGGAAGATGTTGCAGAATTTGCCAACTGTCCTCATGCAACTGTTTCTTTTCTCAGAACTGGTAAACTATTTTGTTTCTTTGGTGTTTTCACTCTGATTCTGGTTAAAATGATGATTTGGAATAGTATGTGGGTACTTCTGGAGTGTTGTGCTTTCTTCCCTGCTAGCACACCGAAAACTTTGGGTTCCTGGGTCAGTGAGATTTAGGAAAACAAAAGGTGGAATTAACCTCACTTTTCTTCTTCTTCCTATTCTTTTTTTTCTTTTTTGTACTTTTGATCACATTTATCAAACAGCAGCGCATAGATTTTGTGTAGCTTATAGATCTTTGTTGTAATAAATTGTTTTTCTTTTTTTTTTCTCTGTGAAAGTACTTTATGTTGATTCTTTCTGTTAAATATCCTTTGCTTGCATTAGACTTTTCTTTGTGTTGATTTTTTGCTTCATTTTTTTTTCCATTTCCCATGCTGTTCAGTTACTGGATGCCAGAAGAACCAAGGTTTGTCCACTCTTTGCAGTTTGTTTGTTTTGCTCTGCACAGCCTCACCTCCTTGTGTGTGTTTATGTCTGTCTCTGTCTGCATTTGTTCCCTTTTGCTTGCAGATGCAGTAATCCTGTTTACTAAACCTGTTCACAGCTTTATTTGTAAAAAATAAAGTCCTTGTTTGTGTCTACTTGTAGTGGATGCTATTATTTTCATTTTTTAAATGGAAATGCATTTATCATGGAGAATAATGGATAGTAGAATAAAGAACACCTTAGGAAACAAGGAATACTGAGTCTGGAGCATTGCGGGCATAAAGAAGGTGTGTTTGTGAGACTTTTCCCCTCTAACCCTTTCCACTTCCTCAATTAAAACTTTGTAGATGTATAATTTCCCTTGTGACTGACACTAATATATTGTTCTGTGTATGTGTACATTTCTCTTCTCCTAAGACATTCAGAAAGCATCATTGAATTACTTTTCCCCTCTTCATGTGCTGTCCCATGCTTCTGAAGTCACCCTGGAGGACTTCACGGCTAGCCCTCTGGACCTCATGATTAACATTCCATCTTCATAGTGTGGTAGTAGCAAATAGCGCTTGGCATGTCCATTGACTTTTTCTACTTCTTTCTCCTCTTCTGCTCTGCCTGTCTTATCACAGCACCTGCAGTTGACAATCCAAGCCCTTCAGGATGAGCTTCGAACCCAGAGAGACCTCAATCACCTCCTGCAGCAAGAGAGTGGCAGTCGTGGAGCTGAGCACTTCACCATTGAGCTGACTGAGGAGAACTTTCGGCGGCTCCAAGCTGAGCATGACAGACAAGCCAAGGAGCTGTTCCTTTTAAGGAAGACCTTGGAGGAAATGGAGCTGAGAATTGAAACACAGAAACAGACCCTCAATGCCCGAGATGAGTCAATTAAAAAGCTTCTTGAGATGCTGCAAAGCAAAGGTTTGCCTTCTAAAAGTCTTGAGGATGACAATGAACGGACACGGCGGATGGCAGAAGCTGAGTCTCAAGTCAGCCACTTGGAAGTGATTTTAGACCAGAAAGAGAAGGAAAATATACATCTTAGAGAGGTAAGGACATTCATTCTATTTCCCCAAAGCCATATTTTACAAGTTAAAATATGTTACCAAGTTATTTACAGATTGGAAGATATCTACACCCTTAACAAAATTTCCTGGCTCTGTTTTATAATCTTCTTGTCTGCTTATCACCTTTAAACTGGAATTTTGCATTAGTTTTTTTTCCCTGCTCACTACACATATGTTCCATTGTTATTTGACACATATTCAGAATCCAAGTGTGTGCAGCACATGCCAACTCTAAGGTGGTTTACAATTGCTTTCCCTCAGATGGCCATAGTTTCAGGTTTTTTTAAGTACAGTGCTAACTTTTAGATGTTTATCAAATATCATCCTTCTAAAGGAGCAAAACAAATAGGTGATTAGCAAAACAATGAACCTAAATATTTTTATAGCTAAATTAGGGCAGCATTTGCAGAAAGCATGTGGATATTTCTAGGAAGAATGGTAAAGTGTGCAGACCAATTTTGAACGTTTAGTTTTCAGATAATCTTTGTCTTCCTTTTCTTCTGTCTAGAACAAACTATCCCAGGTTTTCTGAATATGCATTTTATTTTACCCTTAGTGGATTAAATTATTTGAAGTCCTTCAGAGGCAGATTTTCTGGCCTGCCACCACTATTGAATATTGAGATGTTTAGATATCTGAGGATATGTAGTTGGATAGAGCTTAGAAAAAATGTGGGTGACAGCCAAGGTTTGAAATTTTTATAGCAGTTCCTTGCCACTATGGTGGATATGGCTCTCAAAAGTACCATGTAGGCAAAATGCTGTGGGAGATGCAGATCTCACAGAAAATAGGAAACAATAAAATGGCATTAAGTATATTTTAAAGATATTCTATAACAATAAATAAAAAATTCCAAAAGATATTTGCTTTCAAACCAGGTTAGACTTCTTGGCATTATGTACCTTTTCACAGCCTTTTTGGCTGTGAGTCTTTTTTTTTTTTTTTTGGTTCAGAAAACATGACTTCCATGATGGGGCTTGCTAATGCAGATGCTCCCAAGAGTTTTCTCTGATGTGGATTGTATTTGCTTAGAACATTTGAACAGACTTTTGTATCTTCAGACTTAATGTCCTCCATGCTTATTCTCTGTTGTTTTATTTTCATGAGACATTAACAGCATGCTTAGGAAACCACTGGCTTGGTTATGGATAGAGATGCTCAAAGAGATGTTTTGTTGGTCCTGGGTTTCTTATTCATATTCTAAGAGGCTGAGTGTCATGGGTAGACTTCTAAGATGGCCCTTAATGACTTATACTTCTTGGAAATCATACCCTTGTGTAAATCCATGTCCTTGAGTATAGGCTGAACCTAGTGATTTGATTCTAAACAATAGAATATGGTGAAGGTAATGGATGCCAGTGTGACTTACATGATTAGGTTATATACGACTGTTATTTCCATCTTGTTAGCAGACTCTATTGAGTTCTCAACTTGCCTGCTTTGATGAAGCAAGTTGCCATGTGAGAGAGGCTAGTGTGGTAAGGGACTGAGAGTAGCCCCTCCAGTCAACACCTAGTGAGGAACTGAGACCCTCATTCAAACAGCCACAAAGAACTGAAAACTGCCAATAACTACTTAGTGCGCTTGAAAGTGGATCCTTTCCCAGTGCAACCTTCAGATAAGATGACAGGTCCTGGATTGACACCTTGATTGCAGGTTTGTGAGAGACTAAGAAGCAAAGGACCCAGCTAAACTGTGCCTGACTCACAGCAACTGTGAGATCATAAATGTGTGTTGTTTTAAGCTGCTGAATTTGGGAATAATTTGTTACACAATAATAAATAACCAGTAAATAACAGTGGAGAGAAAGTAATCTCTTCCTGCCTTTCTCCATAGACTTTATATTTAGTTTACAGAAGGGAAGCAATAACTACTGGCATGTAATCACTTGCATGTAGAGCAACTCTGGATTTTGAAATTTTGGTTATGTTATCTTAGAACTGTGGCTAGAGATTGCCATAGTTGAAAAAAACTGCTGCTTTATTTTGGGTGCCAGGGGTTCATGTTGCATTATACAGCAGGGCAATGATGCCAGAGAAACCTCCATCTGCATCATTGACCTTGACTTTATGTTGAGGTCTTGTGGTCAAGGCAGAGTCACTCTTTTTCTGTTATTAGATTCTTCTCATTGATAGCACTAAGTAGATGGTGCCTTGATTCTATTGTGTGGATGCCTCCACTTAAATGAATCTAAACAAAATTCAATTTGTGTTTTATAAGATTAGTTTGCCCTCACTGTGGTCTGGCATGGAAATAGATCATGTTTAGAGCCTTGAACATCAGTTTGAGAGCCCACAGAGAGTGGTACAGAAAATTCAGCCCAAAATACATAGCTAGTTTCCTTGAGCATCAGATGAAAGTCAGAGGTTTGCCTTTTTCTTGTATTATCGAGGTGTGTGTAGAAAAGGTGTCTTTATATAAAAATCTCATTTTAAACTCAACAAAAAGACTTGGAGGCTTGAAAGGACCTTCCCTAAGAGAAGGAATGTACTGGCTTCAGGAATTTTGTGAACCTGCTTTTAAACCATTGATAACTTGAAATCAGTCATGGTGGGAGTATTTACACCATGGAAATCAAAAAATTTCTACTCCCAAGGCCTACGCCCCTGCTACCCTATCCCTAAAGCCCACTTACCAACACATCTCTAAATAAATGACATCGAATGTTTAACCACAATGCAGCAAGAAGAGGCAAGTTAAATAGTGCAAGAATTATGAGTTCCTTAACCACTCATCATTCATTAGAAATTTTCATAGCAGTATCTGGATAGATGCTTACATGTCAGACATGTTGAAGAATGCTTTACATTGACTTATATTTAACTCTCATAACTACCTTGTGCATTCAGTTATTCATCCATTCAGTGAGCACTTTACTGAAGATCTGTTTCGGGTTAAAGCAATCATAACTAATAAAGTTGTGGGGATGAACCATAATTTAATAGTTAAATAGAGAAGTATCGTGAAAAAAAGAAGAGAAGCAAGAATTAGTGACCTGGGTGGGGCCAACTTGATATCAGGTGGTCAGGGAAGGCCCCTTGGAGGCGATGAAATTGTGAACTGAGACCTGAATGATAAAAAGGAACTGGCCATGAGAAGCTTTCAGAAGACTGTTCCAGGTGCTCGCTTCGGCAGCACATATACTAAAACAGAAGACTGTTCCAGTCATGTGGAAAGATCCATACCTGGGAGGTAGGTGCTATTACTTGGCCATTTTACCTGGTGGGCCTGAGGGACAAGGGACATTAAGAAGCTTGTCCAGCTTCCCAGTGCTGAAGCTGGTATTTGAATTGGGCTGATTCCAGAGTTTCAGCCATTAAACCGTTTCATGAAATCCCTTTCTAGAGGAAACTTCTCCAAAATGTGCTCTGGAGAACAGCCTTTTTGTGGGATGCTGATAACGTGCTATGAGAGAAAAAGGGTTGTTGAGGCAATTGAGGTTGTGAAATGCTGGATTCCACAGAGTTTACTATAGGATTCCTCAGGCTCCTTAATATGCAAGCGTCAGTCATTCCCAGGAAAGGGAAGGTTCTCAAACTTATTTAACTTGCTTTTGTCTTGCGGCACTGGTGTTCTTTGTAAAAAATTTGGAAAAAAGCTATGCTAGAAAATAAAAAGTGCTGCTTTTAACTTGTGATCTGCAAAGCATGTAAAAATATACAAATAGTTCTTTCCCATGGCGAAATAACTGGGTAATTTCTTCCATTAGTTATTCTAGAAGGCAAAGTTTATTGTAAGCTATTTCCATATTCTCTACTGAGTTTTAGAATGCTCTTCTGTCAGGGTCTGGGTTTTTTTTTTGTTGTTGTTGCTGTTGTTTTTTTTTTTTACTTTTTTACTTTTGAGTGGAAAAATGTGGCTGACTGCTCTTGGTATTAAAGCAATAAGAATAGCCCAGCTTGAATAAAGAAGTAGCCTGACCTCTGTTAATTTAAATGAGTCAAAAACATGATTTAAAATGTACTTGAGGTTTTAGGTTCAGTGTGTACCTGATTTCTTTTTCATTTTGCACGGTTCAACCCAGTTGGGGCTAGATGGTGTAATGCTGGAGAATGGAGTGCTAGTGGTTTTATGATTCATTCTCAGGCAGAGGTGTTGGGCCTCATATAAACCCCATCTCCTGAAATAGTAGTCTTGTGTAGCCTATTGTTTGAGGAGATTTTGAGTTGGCAGGAGTTGCACATGGGGAGGGTTGGGTTGCTTTAGTGTCTTGTTATCTTTCGGTGGTCTGGAAAAGGCTGAGGGCGAAACCACTTCTTTGCCTGGCAAGAAACAACAACAAAAAGACTATGATCTCAACTTATTTGGAAGACCAAAACCATTGCCCAACAACTACAACTGATGTGCTAATGTGAGCCGAAGTGTTGGCTGAAACACAGCATTACTCACTAGTGTCGTGGGATGCTTTTGGATACAGGTTGATTTGATAAGACATTATTGAATGTGGTAATAGTTTACCTGTTCTCTAGCTTTTTCTGCACAGAACATATTGTTCCCTGTAAAGGTTTTGGTAATCAAGTACCCAAAATACTATTTATTTAATTAAAGAAAAAAGTGGGTTTACATATCAGATCCTCCTATATTCACTCTCCTTAATATATTCTTGGTTGGTCCCTAGAAGAGAGTCAGGAGTCTCTGGATTCATTGCACTGTAGGATGTTTGAAGGGAAGAGTATATGTTCTGCTGACATGTTTTCCTATGCTAATCCCTTTGGGCAGCGTGTGGCATCTTTGGTAGCAAAGGTTAAAGAGCACTCAAGTCATTGGGGGCCACAATTGCTACTAACCCGGGAGACTAGGCCTGGGCTTCCCACTATGCTGCTGTTGGGGCAGGGAGAAAGAGGCAAGGCAACATGAATTCTTGCTTTCCTCATTTTTTTACCCAGGTTGTCCCTGGAGCAGTGGGAGATCTACCTAGGCAGAGTGTGTGACCTAGAAATTCCTGAGCTCATAAACCTTTTACTGATTGCTCAAACCTCCACTATATGATCTTTGCCCAAAGTTTTAAACTCCACCATAGTCCCATACCTCAAAACCATATGGCTTCTTTCTTTGTAACATAAACTTGTTGCCAGTTCTGCTGGCTGAACCATGGTTTTGCTGATGTAGGCATTTCTAATTCTGATTCTACAGATTTAACATGTTCTATTTCTACCATTTTTTCAAAGCTTATCACAGAAAATATTCCTAAACATGAGTGACCACTTAAACATAACATTCTACATATTCTCTCTTGCAAGAGGTATTTCCTTTTTTTTTTTTTTTTTAGAGAATTTTATTTTAATTTATTTATGATAGTCACACAGAGAGAGAGAGAGGCAGAGACACAGGCAGAGGGAGGAGAAGCAGGCTCCATGCACCGGGAGCCCGACGTGGGATTCGATCCGGGTCTCCAGGATCGCGCCCTGGGCCAAAGGAAGGCGCCAAACCGCTGCGCCACCCAGGGATTCCGCAAGAGGTATTTCCTATATATATTATAGAACCTAACAATTACTCTCTTTTTTAGAATAAGTTTCTTACCTGATCAGTATGTTCCATCCATATTCCGAGGCCTCATATATTGCCTGCAGGTGCTCAGTAAATGAAAGAGTGAAAAAGTAGTTCACAAACAATGGAGGTCCGCCTGGGTGGCTCAGCAGTTTAGCATTGCCTTTAGCCCAGGGCCTGATCCTGGAGACCTGGGATCAGATCACACATTGGGCTCCCTGCATGGAGCCTGCTTCTCCCTCTGCCTGTGTCTCTGCCTCTCTTTCTCTTTGTGTCTCTCATGAATAAATAAAATCTTAAAAAAAAAAAAAGATGGAGAATTTCTCTGTTTTATTTTGCCAATATTGCAGGGGTGGTTCATGATGACTCTAGTGCCAAGCTTTTTTATGTTTTCTGTATCATCACTCTGTGTTTGGTGTGGAGCAGGAATTTGAGTATAACCCTAACTGGAAGTTTTCTTTCATTTTTTTGAAACTCTGTTGATGCTGTGGGAGCACCCTTGGCAAGTTTGTGGTCTTGTTCAAGGATTCAGATGGGCAATAAGAGGAACAGCTCATACTTGCTGAGGCTTATTTTGTGCCAGGTTCTGTACTATATCAATCAGTTGTTATCATCTCTATCACACAGATAAAGAAATTGAGGCACAAAGAAGTATTTTAGTCACACAAAGCAAATGATGGAGCCAAGGTCAGAAGGCTGCAGAGTCTATACTTGTCACCATCACATGCTACTACTTCTTGGGGTGGTAGAGTAAGAGAACATAAAATGGCACTTAAATGCTGTGCATCTCAGAAGTAGGAGACTGACCACTGACTTCATCCATGACAGAGCTAGTCTTCAAAGGCAGAAAGAATTTCAACACACAGCAGTGGTGATGAAGTACAATTGGAAAAGAGACATCTGAGCCAAGCCTCAGAGGTGGGAAATGTGATCCGTTTGGGGGTGCCATGAGTTTGGAGCAGTTGAAACTCCACCTGTCAGGAGGGAAAGGAAATGAGGCTGAAGCGGTGGTTTGAGGTTAGGTCACTCAAGACCCTGAGCATGTGACACAGGGTATTTGCTTTTACTTGGTAGGCTCTGGGCAGCCTTTGAAGGAATTTTCCTAAGAGAATGGCATGATCAGAAAAGATTGTTATTGCTAATTGATAGTGGATTGGGAGGAGGAGACATGGAGACACATTTGAAAGATAATGTGGTTGTTGAGATCACCAAGAATCTGAATATGGGTGGTGGCTGCAGAAGTTGAAGGGGAAGATCATTTCCACATCCAGGCAGGACCTTGACAACCTGGGAGCTGAGTACTGAGAGCTGTGAGGAGCAGACAGCCTCTGTGGGCCTGAGCACAGGCAAATGGTGGGATAGTGGGCCAGTGGGAGTGGTCAGCAAGAGGTACTAGGCTTGAGGAAAGACTTCGGATGTGTTGAGTTCAATGAAATCCTGGTGGAGTTGTCCAACCAGGGTTGAGAACATGGCTGAGGAAATGACTGTGAAGTTCTCCCTGAGTATACAAGGCATTTCTGAGTATTGGTCATGTTGCTGTTGTTTTTACACACACCTGATCATTTGTGGCTACCAAGCCCCCAGTTGGTGTGATCATCCCAAGTTTGCCTTGTCTTTCACCCTACATGTTGTTTAAGAGGTGACTTTAGGAAATTCATACTTCTCTTTCATGCCTCTTTTCTGAGTAAGCATAGCACTGAGTAAGCATATATCACATTTGACTGTGGTATATCTTTTGAGGTTACGTAGAATTTTCATTGACTGATGCCAACTTGGTACAGATTCCCTTTGTTTGCACTGAGTTCCATTTTCTCCAAGTACTCCATACAGGATGAATGCCAATGAAGCATCTCTATAGGAAAGCATTCTTTCTGAACCCTGATTAACAACACTTTCAAAAGCAGAATTTCATAATTTTACCCACACATTTCTGATGACAAAGGGAATGCACCTGTTTCCATTTCTGTTTAGCATCATTTGTCTTATCTTTAAATTCTAATACATTCTTTAAAGTTTGAACACTGCATGCTAATTTGAAATGGTTGAGGTTTTACCCCATATTGTTTTTTCATTTTTAAAGATTTTATTTATTTATTTATTCATGAGAGAGAGAGAGAGAGAGAGAGAGAGAGAGAGGCAGAGACACAGGCAGAGGGAGAAGCAGGCTCCATGCAGGGAGCCCGACCTGGGACTCAATCCTGGGACTCCAGGATCATGCCCTGGGCTGAAGGTGGCGCTAAACCACTGAGCCACCCAGGCTGCGCCCCCCACCCCCACCCCATTGATTTTAATGAGGGTCATTGATTGCTTTTTACAGTAAAAGAGACTGGTGGAGCCCCAGGGAACCCCAGGGAGCCGTTAGGCACAAGGAATTTTGGAACCTACTGAGAAAAGAAAGTGGCAGGGTAGAGGGAGGTGAGGGGAGGTGACAGGGTCAGGGAGAAGAATGTCAGGTGGTTATGCTGGGAGAGACTCTCATGACTTGTTTTCTTTCTTTTTTTTTTTTTAATTAATTTTTATTCGTGTTCAATTTACCAACATACAGAAAAACACCCAGTGCTCATCCCGTCAAATGTCTGCCTCAGTGCCCGTCACCCATTCCCCTCCACCCCCCGCCCTCCTCCCCTTCCACCCCCCCTAGTTCATTTCTCAGAGTTAGGAGTCTTTATGTTCTGTCTCCCTTCCTGATATTTCCCAACATTTCTTTTCCCTTCCTTTATATTCCCTTTCACTATTTTTTATATTCCCCAAATGAATGAGAACATACACTGTCCTTCTCCGATTGACTTACTTCACTCAGCATAATACCCTCCAGTTCCATCCACGTTGAAGCAAATGGTGGGTATTTGTCGTTTCTAATGGCTGAGTAATATTCCATTGTATACATAAACCACATCTTCTTTATCCATTCATCTTTTGATGGACACCGAGGCTCCTTCCAAAGTTTGACTATTGTGGACATTGCTGCTAGAAACATCGGGGTGCAGGTGTCCCGCCGTTTCATTGCATCTGAATCTTTGGGGTAAATCCCCAACAGTGCAATTGCTGGGTCTTAGGGCAGGTCTATTTTTAACTCTTCGAGGAACCTCCACACAGTTTTCCAGAGTGGCTGCACCAGTTCACATTCCCACCAACAGTGTAAGAGGGTTCCCTTTTCTCCACATCCTCTCCAACATTTGTTGTTTCCTGCCTTGTTAATTTTCCCCATTCTCACTGGTGTGAGGTGGTATCTCATTGTGGTTTTGATTTGTATTTCCCTGATGGCAAGTGATGCAGAGCATTTTCTCATGTGCATGTTGGCCATGTCCATGTCTTCCTCTGTGAGATTTCTCTTCATGTCATGACTTGTTTTCACTGCCCTGTCCTTTTGCTCTATGTTGGGTGTGAGTGCTTTTTGAAAAATACTCTTTTGGTAGCTGACCTAATTTATTATTATCACATTTGGTAAAACCATGTACCACAAATGAAACCTCAGAGGTGAGAAAGTACTCCAAGTACCAGGACTGTGGATACTTCGATATGTCACAAACCGTGACAATGAGAAGTTGAGACAGCTCAGTTATACCAAGGTCCTACCTGTCTTGGATGGAACGTCAGCCAATACCTTACATATTAAGGAGGCTTCATAGTTCATAGAACACACTCTGTTTTGATGTTTTCCTCTGATGCTCCTAGTAAACTTGTGAGGGAAGAGGCTCAGAGAGATTAAGAAGTAATGATAAGTAACATTTACTGGGCACTCAAGAGCATTAGCTTAATTTCCAGGGAGTGCCACTAAATCCTTCCAACAATTCTATAAGGTGGGTGTTAGTTTCCTGCCTCTCAGATGAGGAGTCTGTGGCCCAAAGGGGTGATGGGTCCAGTCCAGCTTCTTAGAGCAAGTAGTGGTGGATCTAGGATTTAAGTTTAGGCCTGCTGGTTCTAGGCACCTGTTCCTAACCACTTCTTGGCACTGCCAGGGATAATCCTTGAGTACACCAGAGACTAGAATTCTGGTCTTCTGACTTGCTCAGGGATATTTTCTCAGTCAGTGCAAAAAAGGAAAAAAAAAATGCAAAAGGCTCTGACTTTTTTTTTTCTTGCCTCATCTTATCAGGGCCTGTTAAATCCAGGACTATATAAATCTGTGAGGACACTGAGTAGTGGAAGAGTTAAACAGTGCCACAGAGAATACAGTATTACAGCTGGATCTCCTCAGTCCATTTGTGGCTCATGAAAGTTAAAGTACGAGCTTCAAATATGAAGAATGGTACTGTATGTCTAGGCCATGAATTACTAGGGAATAGATGACTTTTTGTGAATGGAGAATAAGGAAAAAATAGGAGGTTCTTAGAGATGGACCTTCCCTATTTTATCTGTTCAAAGTTAGTCTTCTTTTTCAGTGTTTTAACTGTATCATTATTTCATGCCTAAAAGAAATGCTTTGTTTCCCCAAACTGACTTTACTTTTTATTTACTTTTTGTTAGGTATTTTGGGTTTCTGTCTCTGTCAGTGTGAGACATTAAAACTGTATTTATAACCTCCTGATAAGTGCCCCATTTCATTGTTCTTCTAGATGGCTAAAATTTGGTAAAGCAAAATCTACTTTCCCACACACTCTGGCTTGGATGTGAAAGGGGAAACTTTGGCACATATGTTGAAGAGTGTCTTAAATCTTTTGGGTAGAAGGTTACATAAGGCAATGTGAATGCTTGCTGGGCGATTCCTACGACTGACTTATAGTTTACAGCAGTTGTGACTTATACAAAGTAGGAATCAAATCGTCCTTAATAAAGGAAAGATATAATTATATATGGGTGGCTTATAGAAAAAAGGAAAAAGAAAGAAAGATGAGTGAGCCTTTAGAAAAACATGAAGATTTATTACTCAATTAGATCAAGAGTGGGCACACTAGAGCTTGTGGGGCACTTGTGGCTCACCATGTTTTTTTTTATGGCCTGGGAACTAAGAATAGTTTTTATCTTTTAGATGGTTATATTTGAAATGGTTATGTAAGTATATAATATCCTAAATAGATACAGATATATATATAATATCTAAATAGTTGCTAAAAAGAAAACCTCTTTTGGTTTTACCTCCTAGCCCTCAAAGCCTAAAATATTTACTACTTGGCCATTTAAAAAAATGTGTGATGACTCCTGAATTAGATGATAAATAAATAGTTTTTGAATCAAGATGTTGGGTAAAAAGCATATGTGCAATTAGTTATATTTATATTATCAAATCTGACACTTTGTGTAGAGCTTTTGACTATTTTTTTTTTAAATGAGGAGACAGTATTTTTTTCAGTCATTTCTGCCTGTATCCCTTACCATGATTAGGCTGGTGATTCTCATCTCTAGAGATGTTGCACCTTGGGCATTGCCAGTTACCATGAAAGTCTGCAGCTCTTTCAGGAGTGGTGGGTGTTGGGGAGGTAACCTGTGGGTTTACAAAGGGATTATGTGGGAAGAATTCACTAACCTATAAAATGCTAGAGAATTTTAGATTGCCATTCAAACTCCAAAGGAACCAGGAATTCCTAATTAAAACACAGTTTCCAACTCCTCCTCCTTTTTTTTTTTTATTCTTTAAATGCCTGTGCTTACTGACACTTTTTAGGCCTATACAATGCTTTATTAAATCTGTGGCTGCTTTAGAGGAACTGGCCAGAAAAAGAAACTGTCCATGTATATATAAATCATGTTAAAAGATACACATAGTAATCATTGGTGTACCGTAGATTTGTTTGGTTTTCCTGTGGAAAGTATTCTTAATCAGGTAAAACCAGGGCCTGGTCAGAATGACAACTGAGAAATCCCTTTACCACCCTCTTCCCTTCCTTCTGCTTCTAAGGCAGTCAGATCTGTTTAGGTCACATATGGGCCAGGTTGTCAGCTGTTTGAGCACATTTAGTGTTGGGGGAAGACCCTGCCTATTTTTGATATTTTGCTTCTTTGGTGTAGCCCACGGTTTCTTTGGTGTAGCCTATTTTTGATATTTTGCTTCTTTGGTGTAGCTCACGGCAATCTCAGCACTATTGACGTTTGGGACAGGATAATTCTTTGTCGTGGGGGTTGTCCTGTGCATTTTAAGATGTGTAGCATCATTCTGGGCCTCTATCCGCTATGTACAAATAGCACCTTTCCTCTTCCCCCAGTTGTGACAACGAAAAATGTCTCCAGACATTGCAGAATATCTCCGGGAGGAGGCCAAAATCACACAGGTTGTGAACTGCTGGTGTAGTGATTGACACATCCTTCTGGTGGCTGGCCTGTGGCTGTGGCAAAATACAGTAATTCCCAGCCCCACCTGCTTGAAACTGTTTTACTGAGGAAGGGCAGCCCAGTCATGATA
This sequence comes from Vulpes vulpes, assembly GCF_048418805.1. Lineage (NCBI taxonomy): Eukaryota > Metazoa > Chordata > Mammalia > Carnivora > Canidae > Vulpes > Vulpes vulpes. The sequence continues at coordinate 87,139,041 of NC_132788.1, forward strand.
ATTCTTGACCCAAAGACTGCCTGCAGGGGATTGAACTAGGAAACAGATGTGCTGAGTGGAGGTGGGGGCTTGAGTCTGAAAAGAAACAGAAGTGGTGTGTGTGTGTGTGTGTGTGTGTGTGTTTGTGTGACAGAAAGAGAGAGAGAGAGATAGAAGAAGAAGCTACCTATTACTACCCCTGCCTTCCCTCTCAGGAAAGGTAGGGCTGGGAATTAGGCAAGTCCTAGAAAATAAATCTAAGGGAGGGGCTGGAGGTAGTGTTCTGATCTGAGATACCACTTGGGAAAGCTGGACTTTGTGAAAATAAAAGATATTTGATTCTCAGGAGTATTTTTAGAGGTAATAATTATAGATCTGAGAAGACACATAACTTTGCTTTTTGACCACTGGACTCTTACTATTAATCAGCAGTTCTGTTTTACGGTAAAGGTCCCTGCTTTCCTCAAAATGGCCTCTGAGTCTCCCTTTCTGTTTTTTCAATAAACATTTCTCTACATGAACTGCTTATCCACCCTTTCCCAGCTCCACCAAACTTCAGAATAGTTTTTGAGTGTGGTAGTTTTATCGTGTGGAAATGTAGTACAGATGTTCAGAATTACCTTTTCTTTCTCTTCTTTAAAACATCATGACCACACATGCTTTGCTCTAAGTACTATTAAGTATTTTTATTATTACTATTAAAAAATCTTGCCTCAGGCAGATTCCTATGAAATCTCAAGTAAAGGCAAATATTAAAATAGCAGCAAGTATTTATGTATATCACACTAAAAAGTCTGAACTCATATTTGGCTTTTCATGCAACTGAAGCCTTTATTTTTTGACTCACTTGACCAAGTTTTCTCTAGTTTTGCCCTCTTTTCCTAATTCTAAAATTTTAAGTTTAGACTATGGGATTTTGTTCACTATCCTTTTCACTTCCCCAGTTTTCTCTAGACTTGACTTTTTCTTTTTATCTTGTATATATATTTGAACTTAGCCCAATCACTTAATGAAGTTTGATGGAAGAATTTGGATGCCAGCATGAATTAGTGCATGCTTTTAAAAGTTATTAATGGAGGAAAGTTCTCTTCTCCCAGAGAATTCCGCTGATGAGTGGTAGGGTTTCTGTGTTCTTCAACTGTAGCATACATATACAAAGGAAATGTTTTATCAACACTCAATACCTACCCCACTCAGAAACCTATTTATGGAGATTAGCTGCTTCTCTAACCATTAGCTTCTTTTGGGTTTATTAGTACCACTTTCTTTTTATATTTCTTGGCCAGACTTAAACATATTTCTCTTAATAGTTGCTAAAAAGAAAACCTCTTTAGATTTAATTACTTGAACCTGGAATCAAGAGCTCCCTCACCACCTGTGAGCACTTTTTAGCATGCTGGAGATTAGTCCTGGTTCAGACAAATGATCTTTAAAGCATTGCTTTTTCCATCCACATCCAAACAGAAATGCATTGCAAGGTGATTTTCTTTTAAAGGGCAGTGGAGATATTTTTCCTTCTGTCAGAGTCCATACGGCAAGGAGGAGGCAAAACCTTACTGTGCCTGAGACAGCAGAAATAACACTTAATGTAGGTTTTCCACCATGGCTTCATGATACCCAGTGGTGTTCCTGCCAACAGTCTCTGTTGCAATACTTTTATGATGCATGTCAAGATTTAGATGGTTTTAAGGACTCAAGCTTTAGTTGCTTTAGAAGACAGAATGTTGCACGTGACTGGATCTTTGCCAATTCCACACTGGAAGCTTGAGACACCTGAAAAACCTGCCAGGTGCTAACCTCAATGGATATTCTTAGGCTGCCTCTTGAGCAATTGTTATAGGGAGAGGGATCACGAGAGTTTAGTGGAGATTTGAGGATGCTTATGCCGAGCGGGGACTTCTGATATGTGATGACACAGGATTCCCCAGAAGACATGAAATCTCTTTGAAGAACTCATGTTTGTAAGCTGTGGTTATCTTTGCATGCTGGCTTTTTGCTTGTTTGCCTCACAGGCACAAATGTTAGAGGACTCAAGAAGAATGGTCTAAAATGACCACATTTTCTGAAATCACAGGAGCCTCTTGAGAAATATGTGTGGCATGGTCTGTTTGAGGGCTATCACATGGATAGAGAAAGGTTGATGGTGTCTCACCATGGGAGGCCCTGACAGGGTGCTGTTAATAGCATCAATCAGCGTTGTTGTTGCCACTACTTAAAAGATAGAAGGCTTTCTAGTGCCGGCACTGAGCTGAATGCTGTAACTCAGTTACTCCTCAGAGCAACCTCATGAGGTGTAGGTGCTGACATTGTCCCATTATTTCATCAGGGCAGCTAAGTAGCTTGCCTATGGCCTCACAGGGAACTTGACCTCAGAGGTGGGAACTGTTGTACCTACTGTTCTATAGAAGGTCAAAATAACTTTAAGTCATTTCTTCCCACCCACTTCCTCTCTGTCTCTCTGATTTGTTTTCTTTGAAACTTTCCTTTTCTTTATGGGTTTCTGATCTGGCTCATATTATGACTTCATTTAAAGTCTTATTCTTTCTCTCATTATGTTGGTTTCCTTTTCTTTTATTTTAACCTCAATCATTTTCTTCCCTTTGTGTTTTCATCTGAATTGTTTTATGCAGTTAATTGTCTTTCTTGTTATGTTCCAAGTAGAAGTTCTGGGCTTTTGCAAGAGACCTAAGAATGCTAGTGAAATTTATAGGAGACTTCTGGCCTAATTTAATTTTAATCAGCAGTTTTCTCTGCTTCCTGTAAAACCTTTTCATCCACCTGTGTAGGTTTATTCTTTGGTCTCAAATGAAATGACCTATACTAAGCACTTTGTGCAGGGCTTGGCTCAACAAATGTCATTTATGTTTCTTTGAAGAAAGGTGAAGAGAGGATAAGTAAGAGTTATGGTCACATCAGTTGGTCTTCTTGTAAAGCAACTCCATGCTCCTTTTACGAATCATTGACTTCTCTCTTCAGAATAAAACCTCATCTGGTGACATTTTACAGGTCACTTGTTGGGGCACAAATGTTTGTACCAAGCTGTCCAAACTCCAGAGTGACCTTCTCTCCATCATCCTGGGTTCACTTTGTAAGTGCTCCAGTGTTGTAAATTACATTGTATGCTAAACATCTAGTTCACTGGGTTTGAATAAACTTAAATGTAATGCATGTATTAGGTGAATTATATGTAATGTGCGAATACATGTAAGAGTTGGCACATAGTAGGTGCTCAATAAATGTTAGTTTGATATCTTTATATATTTATCTCTATATATCTATATATCTATCCACTTGTCTATATCTCTGCTGAAGATTGTGCATTCCTTGAGAGTAGGAATCACATCTTACTCATCTTTAATATTACCAGCACCTGGCACACAGTAGGTGCTAACAGAATGGGTTTATCATTATTGATACACATCTGCCTCTTATATATCTTTAATGACTAAAGTGTTTGATGTCTATAGAGAATGACTGGGGAATGAAAGAATAAAATAGAAGTTGTTACTACTTTTGGGATGACATAAAAATTCTAATGATTCATCAAAATATTTTAACGAGTTGTGCATAAGAAATACTTATATAATAGCTACCCTTTATTGAGCACTTACTTTGTGCTTGACACTCAACTAAGTGCCAGTCACTCATTATGCATTTAATCTGAGCTTGGATTTATCCTCCCTTTACAGATAAGGAAACTGAGGCACAAATAGGTGTGACTTTTGCAGAGTAACATTGCTACCATGTTCTACCACGTTTGAGTTGGAATTTGAATAGAATCTTTCCACTGTCTCATTCTTGCCTATGGAAATAATTATTCCTCATTGTGTATTTTTGATCCATTATATAGTAGTGGTAATTTTCCTGCCTCTAACATTTTTGTTAAAAGAAGATGAAAATCCAGTAGACCTCATTAAACATATACTGGGTACCAAACGTGTGGAAGATTTCCATCCCCAGTCTGGAGCTCTGTCCTGAGCATCAGGGCCATCCATCTATGAACTTTCTAGTGAGCATCTTGTAGGTTGCAGAGACGTCTTAAACTTAGCCTGCTCAGACTGGAACTTCTTGTCTTCCAGCTGTTCTTCCTCCTGTATCTTTGTCTTGCTGTTTAGCTCCCCACCCAAGCCAGACACTGGGAGTTATCATCAATTTCTCTTTCTCTATCACTCCTATATTAGTTTCCTATTACTGCTGTAACATATTACCACAAACTTAGTGGCTTATGTGTAAATTTATTCTCATACAGTTCTGGGGGTTAGAAGTCTGAAGTCAATTTCACTGTGCTAAAAATCAGTGTGTTGGCAAGCCTGTGTCCTTTCTGGAGGCTCTAGGGGAGAATTCATTTCCTTGCTTTTCACAGCCTTTAGAAGCCAGCTGCAATCCTTGGCTCGTGGCCCCTTCCTAGATCCTTAAATCTCTCTTTCTATGACCTCTGCTTCTGTTGTTACATTTCCTTCCCTCTGATTGACTCTCCCACCTTCCTCTTAGGAGGACCCTTATGCTTACATTGGGCCCACCCAGATAATCTGGGATAATCTTCTCATCCCAAGATCCTTAACTTAATTGTATCTTTAGAGCCTTTTTTTTTTTTTTTTTGTGCCATGTAAGGTCACATAAACACAGGTTTGGGGGATTAGGATGTGGCCATCTTTGGGGAACTATTATTCAGCCTACCACATCCCTTATAGCCACTGTATCACTAAATCTTGTTTATTCTCTCTATAGACTTTTAGATCTGCCTGTGGCTTTTCTATTCCATTGCTCTTACCTTTGGCCTGATCCTACTAACTAGTCTCCTCTTATAGTTCCTTCTTCACACTGCTATCATAGTCATCTTTGAAAATGCATGTTTATCCTTTTCATATCCTTCATTGCCAGGAGAACAAAGTACAAATTCCTGAACCTGGCTCGCATCCCTGCCATGCTTTTCCAGTCTTGTTTCTTGCTCTTTATCTCCCCTCTGCTTCAGTCACCTTAAACTCTGACTGCTTTGCTCAATAACTAGCCTGTGGGCTCTATGCCTGTGTTTGTGTGGTTCCCCTTAGTGTCTGCGTACCTGTTCTTCTCCATCTTTACCTGACCAACCTTGATTTGTCCTGTATTATTCAGCCCAGGTGTTACTTCTCAGAAGTCCTCACTTTTACTCCCTCTCACCCTAGACTGAATTAGGGTCCCTGCCTGTGCTTATTTCTCATAGAAATGATTAAATATCCATTTATTTGACTGTGAATATCCAGGCGAAGAACATCCATAGGATCTGGCACTGTCCTTGGTATATGGTAGGAATCCCATAGGATGTGACACATTTCATATTCTTTCTTAGACCCCTGGCCTCCCTGAAAAAACTATATGATTTTAACTATACCTTAATTTACCCCATTATAGTCAAATGTACAGTTTTCTTTTTTTTTTTTTAAATTTATGATAGTCACAGAGAGAGAGTGAGAGAGAGAGAGAGAGAGAGAGAGGCAGAGACACAGGCAGAGGGAGAAGCAGGCTCCATGTACCGGGAGCCCGACGTGGGATTCGATCCTGAGTCTCCAGGATCGCGCCCTGGGCCAAAGGCAGGCGCTAAACCGCTGCACCACCCAGGGATCCCAAATGTACAGTTTTCTTAAAGCATATGCTATAATCAAACAAAATAACATTTGAAGACAATAAAGTATGACTATTTCAGTAAAAATATATTAAAATTGAACTAGATTTTTGGTGCTATAAATATTAAAGATCTAGATGAATAACTGGTTTCTTTACTGAGTTTTGGGAATTAAGTGGATGCTGGGTGCAAAGCACTGCAATGTCCTAGCAGTGTTGATGGTTGGTAGCAAAAACTAATGCTGAATAGTGAGAGATGGTTTCATGTGATTCTTGTCAACAGGGTAAGTGTTTGAACTGCCAGAACAGGAAATTATAAAATTTGCATCTAAAAATAATCTTATCTTTTGCTTTTCAATTGTGAACTCTAGTGCTATGAAACAAGGACCTTGTAGAAACTCCAGGCAATTTGTAAAACCCTTCTTTTAATCAGCTGATTTGATTTTCTTCAGTATGATGGTGGAATATTTTTGAGGAAATGAAACCTCATCATACTCTAGCCATCAGTTGCATGCTGTGAACTTTTCTATCAGACTTTAAGGAAAATTTTTGAAATACTGGAGCTACCTTTGACCCCAGTGCAAGTTTGCAAAACTACAGCAGCTTTAAGTGAACTTGGGACCTCTAAAGCAGAGTTTCTCAACTGAGTCAGTGTTGACATTCTGGGATGGATAATTCTTTGTTGGGAGCGAGGGCGATCCTGTATGTTGTAGAATGTTTAGCAACATCCCTGATTTTTTACCTACAAAATCCAGTAACATTACCATCCCCAATTGTGACAATCAGAAATCCCCAGAAATTGCCAGGTGTCCCTTGAGGGGAAAAATTGTCCCTAGTTGAGAACCTCTAGTCAAAAACCTTGTTACTCCAAGTGTGGTCCAGCAACTACAGTTAGAAATGCAGCATCTCAGGCTCTGCTCCAGGCCTCTGGAATCAGAATCTGTTTTAAAACAAGATCTGCAGGATATCTGACCACATGAAAGTTTTGGGAAGTGCTGACCTAAAACTCTGCTCAGGGCAGTGTGGTATAGCAGAAAGGCAAGAACTCTGCAGTCAGAAATGGCTTACCGTTAATAGCTGTGTGACCTTAGGCAAGTTGTTCAACCTCTCTGAGACTTGGCTTACTCCTCTATAAAATGGGACTAAGAAAACCTTCTGTGTTGTGAGAATAGAGGGAGAGAATCCAGCTCAAGTGGAGAAAAGGGCACCTGGCCATTATTAGAATCTCACTGGGCTGGCTTCCTTCCCTTTCTTTATAAAGCTGTTTTTCTTGGCCTTGTTGCACTTACTGTTACTTGTAGTGATGATATAAGAGGATGAGGAAAAGCAATTCGTCTGAGTCAGTGCTCTGCAAGTAGAGCGGGCCATAAAAAAATCTGCCTGTTTACAGATCTTTATTTTTGAATTTACTTTCTTTAAGCTGTGGCTCCTGTGGTCTGGCCTTCCCATTGCTTTGGAAACTGGGATCCCGTTTCTGGAAAATCCATTATCCTGGGCCTTGTGAACTCTTAATGGTCTCATTTAGGGGCCAGAATCTAAAGGTGGGAAAGGTGAAGTTGATGGCAGCTAAATGTAAAACTATTTAAGGAAGAAGCTCACATGGTAAAAACTTTATTCCTGTGCTATATAGTGAGTGTATTTGAAATGGGGCAATTATTTTTATGATCATTAGTAAAATTTTTGATCATGCAGGGTAAGAATAAATAATTTTGCCTTGGGAATAAATTGTTTGGTATGGGACTCCAAATTATCCCCCTTTCCTCTTTTTCCCATCATGACATTGCCTTGTATAAAAGCATGTATTTTTAAATTTCTTATTTATTCTATCAAGAATAGCTGTTCTCATAGCTTTGGGCCAGTAATCTAACCTGACAGATAATTCTTTCTGTCTCTTCTGTCTCTTTCTGTTTTCTTTTCAAAATTCATTACAAAAATAATATATAACATGGGTACATACATGCACACATGTAATCATACGCCCACACAAGCAATATATGAACTTGACTTATCAGGACTGTTTTTAGGCAGATCACAAGCAGTTTATATCGGAAATACTATGATTTAAGGAAGATGAAGAGACATGGTCCAGAATCAATGTACAACTGTGTAGATTGGGCACTGTACAACTCTGAAGGTGCCATGTATATCATGGACCTTATAGATTTGCATATACATTATGAGTTTTTTAGAAGATGGCAAGATAACCCTTGTTCCAGCAAAATCATATTGTAACAATTTTTGGGCAGCCAGAAGTAAGGTGTCTTGAGGAAGGGACTTCCTTTTATAATTTGCACAAAGATGCTGTATGGGCTAATCACAGCCCTGCCATCTCACATTTCTCTGGAAACTTCTACTCTGGTGTGCAAAGCAATATGAATCATTCTCCCAGAAGTCATAATGTGGCTTTATTATTTATTTATTCAAGTAGAATGGACTATGTTATATTAATTTCAAGTGTGTAGTGTAATGATTCAGCAATTCTGTACATTACTCAGTGCTCATCAAGATAAGTGTACTCTTAATCTCCTTCACCTATTTCACTCATCCCTCTCCATCCACCTCCCTTCTGGTGACTGCCGGTTTGGTCTCTGTATTTAAGTGTCTGTTTTTGGTCTCTTTTTTTATTTGTTTTGTTTCTTAATTTCCACATATGAGTAAAATCATATGGTATTTGTCTTTCTCTGACTGACTGACTTTACTTAGCATTATACCTTTAGGTTGTCCCAAATGGCAAGATCTTATTCTTTTATATATATATATATATGAATATTATTTATATATAATGGAATATGTATATATATATATATATATCTCACATTTTCTTTATCTCACATGTTCATCTATGGATGAACATTTAGGTTGCTTTTGTGCTTCCATATCTTGGCTCTTTAGATGCAACAGTATTGGTGATGCAGATAACAGAAAGCTCTTCTAGATGGGCGGAGCAGAAATGAGAGAGTACAGTTGACAGAGAACCACGTGGAGGAAAATCTACTTTTTTGTCCAAGTGGTTAATTCTGAGTTATTTTTCTTGGGTCTGGATGTGCCCAATTTGGTCAGTTTGACTGGACTGCAAAGAAGGATCTTACCTGGATCTTTTGGTGGTGGTGTCATTTTTATGGTTATTAATGCTAGAGTTCTCAGTTATGAGCCTTGTAGGAAATGATCTGCTCTTAGTAGTTAGAGTCAAGAAATTTGCAAATAATGTGTTAAAATTAAATTATATGGTTATGATACAAAATAAAATGATATAACTAAGATGCAAAATTAGATTGCTTATATAATAGAAAGCTTAGTTTGGGCCCATAGTTGAAAATTTCCGTTATTATCTATAGCTTGTAAATGTAGAAACTGAGGCTTAGATAGGTTAAGTTCACAATGCTGGGAAGTGGAGGGAATGGGATTTGAACGCAAGTCTGACTGACAGACTCTCACTCACAGTTATATGTCCTGAGCTAAAAAGACAAGGGGTTGTACATAACCACATTTCTGGACACTGCCATGGGATGTGTGAATGTCACTGTTCCCATGTAGGATGACTGACTGCTACAGTTGCCCACGAGTGGGGTGGGTCCCAGGATGTGAGACTTCCAGTTTTTAAACTGGAAAAGTACTGGAAAAATTAGGAGGAGTTGATCACCCTACTCCTGTATGCCAAGGTAGGGACAAGGTGAGGATAAGGTGGGAATCATTAGGTTGCTTTCATCCTTCTTGCTATCATGTATATTCTGGACAGTTTGGATGAGAGAGTGGTTTTTCCATTAAACTTTTTCAGGATGTATAAAAAATGTGTGAAGAAATTGCAGGGCTGGTCTTTTAAGCAGCTCATCAGCCAGGATCCTCAGGGTCTTTCTAGAAGCAGGTGAAGAAGTTATAAATAAATACATAAGTAAATAGTCTGCCATGATGGTAGGACACTTATGACACTTCAGGTTTGACACAGTGGTTGCATTTCAGCCAGATGTCTTCATCCTGTTTTGCACTAAGTTGATGAATTTTAATAATTTGGTGCTAGGGGCTGGGAGCAGAGGGTTCATACCCTCACCTGACTCTAACCTAAATGTGGGCTGTTTCGCCTCCATTACAGGATTTAAAAGCTAGAATTTAGTATTTAACAACCATTCACATTGTTGTAACTAGAGAAAATAGCAATAAATATGCCTATTTTAAAATGGAAATTTGCTATTTGGAAGTGACTACTCCCTTGAGGAAGTTGTTCAGGTTTCATCATCTAATGGTGGAAGAGCTGCCTGTGGGCCTGGCAGTTATACAAAGGGAAATTTATTTGGTTCCTTCTTCGTAAAACCGAAAATGATTTGTCTTTTTTTTTTTTTTTTTTAGTGTGTGATGCTCTTGTGCCTTCATTGGAAACTTGAAATTTTGTTTTCAACTCCTTGATTGCTTGCTTATCTGGTCGTACCATTTGTGTGTATATGTGTGTGTGTCTATTCCCCCTGCCCCCCCCCCCCTTCCTTAAACAGTTTGGGTGTGGGGAAGAAATAACTGCCTCTTCAGGACATCTGTTGTTTGTTGTTATAACTGACTTTGGAATGCTGTCCTTGGAATGGCTTCCGACATGGACTGTACGTATGCAGTGCTTCATTAACTGATGGTGTGGGAGAAGGCAGCTTTTCTTATAAGACAGCTTCCCAAATGACCAGAACCTCACCCTCTATGTGTCAACACTTTCAAAAATGATTAACCACTTTAAGGGAAGTCTTTATAGATTACAGCTATTTGAATATTTCCTGGCTTTCTTACACAAAGAGTGTCCCCAGCTGATTGGAGCCTTTTCTTCATAGCTCAAGGTCAAGATTAGCAGTGTCTATTATTATTATTGTTATTGTTATTATTATTATTATTATTATTATTATTATTATTATTCCTTCCCGTGAAGGAGTGGGTGCCTTGGGATGGTCTTGGGAATATAGGGTTATTTGCTTTTCTCCTAAGTAGTCTCAGATTATCTCGTTTTGATGTCTACTTTGGTGTTTTTTGGAGGGTTCCTCCTATGTGGCTGGAGGACATCTGTCCCTGTTAACAATATTGGTGTCTCTGGCACTTGTTTCATATTCCATCTTTTTACTGTTAATTCATTGGAAACCAGGAATTAGAATGCCAAGCATGTTGGAAGTGTCCAGAGTAAGTAGGATTTGAGCAGACTCACCTATGAGTAAGTTGAATGTTTAAGTGTGTTGAACTTGAATTATCTAAGATAGGACTTCTAGATAATTGTGTAAGTGTGTTTGAATATCTCCTGTAGGTTTTGGCATTTTTGTCAAGATGGTGCTGGGAACTTTTAACTCTTTTCATTTTTTAATAAGATTTTATGTATTTATTTGAGAGGGAGAGAGCCAGAGAGAAAGCTTGCACATGAGGGGCAGGGGGGTGGGGGGAAGAAAAGGTAGAGGGAGAAGCAGGCTCCCCACTGAGCAGGGAACCCAAGGCCAGGCTTGATCTCCAGACTCTGGGATCATGACCTGAGTGGAAGGCAGACACTTAACTGACTGAGCCAGCCAGGTGCCCCCTCACCTCTTTTCAGATACCTTTCTTTCATCTGAATGTGTAACAAGAGTTTTTTTTTGCACTGTTTGGGTCTTGCCTGTTTATTATGTTAGTCAAAGTACTAGCATTTATGAAATCATGACAGATCCTGAATTTTTTTTTTATCTTTAATAACTTAGCCTCCTAATTACATCTTTATCCTCAACCAAGCTGGGTGTAACTAGAAAATAGGAATGACATCACATTAACCAAATTTGGAGAAGCTTCACAGCAAGTTAAAATTCATATCCCTTAATACCTTGAGGAAGTCAAGCTCTGGATAGTGTGGAAGGGCCTGGGAGAAGGCAGGTGAAAATTAAACTTTTTAAGCAATTTGTTTACCTCAACTTGTTTTATTAGACCATGAGAGTAGATTTTATCAAATTGCCAGCCTGTTTTGGTCATTCAATATTTGTTTGAAATTTAAAAGCAATTAGAGTTACTTTGAATTAAGTGGAAAGTTAAATCATTTATACCAGTTAGGCTTAATATAACAAATTAAAAGCTGTTTTAATTTTCAATTATAGGCTAAAAATTCTGTATTATTCTGTTCTACTGAAAATTTCTCAAGTTTTTACTTTCTGTGAGAATGTAGAGGGCTAGAACAAATGTGCATTTTAGAAATCTCTTGTATTCCTGAGTCAGTGAGAAAATCAAAAGCTGATTGTATTAATAGGCTAAAAATAAAAATCACTTCGGCCTTGGTGGTGTCTTATAAATTACACAAAGCCTGAAAGTAAAAGGTTAAAGGCTCTTCTACCTGAAAGACCATAAAATGAATGGAAATAGGCTAGTATTGTATTTTCCTTTTTGCTACTGTGATTTGTTGTTGTTGTTCTGAAAATGGCTTCTCTAGTTAGTCTCCTTGTGGGTAGTAATAGGATAATTTTGTTTTAGGGGAATTAGCTCATGGCTGTGAAGACATCTAGGATTATAATTTCTGTACGGCAAATGTAAGACTAAAGAAGTGACAGTCTTCGGAATGTTAACTTTTCAAAGGGAATTTGTTAAGACCATACTCTTATGAAGGAGGTCCTCCTTACATGAGGACGTCCATATTGAGACCAAACTAGGATAAAAATTTGTATAAATAATGAGTGAGCTTAATAAGTTTAGTATGAACTTTCATCTTGCAAATGGAATTAAATGGTATTTAATTAAAGGAAATTTTCTTATCTCACATTTGACAAAATGTAGGTGACAAGTATAGGTAATTTTTAGAAAGAACAAAGAGTGAAACCCAAATATCAATTTTGATTTGGTATGAAATTTTTTGATAAAATTGCCAGCTAGCATGATACAGTATCTGTCAGTTAGTGTTTGACCTTCAAACTGCCGTTTTAAAAAAAAAAGTCATTTTGCCAAAAATATGTTAGAGAGCTTTTACACATTTCCCAGTGGCCTCCTTAATCTGTTGTTATTCAGATAATTTTCTTTTGAAGTTCTTATCCTGCCATTGTCCTCTTTAATCATCTCAGCTCAACAGATTGTCACTTGTTGGTGACTCTGAGATTTGATGGTTCCCTACCACCTTACCTTCACTGAGTGCAAGATATGTGCCAGATACGGTGGTGGGTGGTGGGATGATGTGGCCATTGCCTTTCCAGTCACACAGCAGGGGCTTGAAGAGTAGTAATACCAAACATGGTCTACAAAAGACACAAAGAATGATCAATTTCCATTAAGTGTCGGGAACCCCTGTAGGAAGTAGCATTTGGAAGGGGAGAGATTTCAGGAAATGGAATAGGATGAGGGTAGGTAGCAAGAGACAGGGCACAGCCAAACAAAAGCTCAGGGGTAGGAACACACAGGACAAGTTCAGAGGGCAATTGGTTGTGTAATTTGGACAAAGCATAGCAAAGGCTTTGAGGATCAGAGGCAGTTTGGGATAGAAGGTTGGTGAGGCTTCCCCTTCTTGCAAGGTGTTATTTGCTAGAATGTAGTTAATAGGTGGAAGAATCTGTTAATGACTGCCCACTAGCCACTGTAGTTACAGCTGTTCATAAGATAGATAGTATTAATCCTTATGGGAAACAACAGATTGCATATGATTAAATCATTTCAATTATTAAATATGCCTGGAAGTATTTAACAGAGTTACTTAGAGGAGGCAAAGGCGGCCTCTATGGATCAGTGGTGTTTAAGCTGAGACTTGAAGAATCAAAAGAAATTAAAAGAAGTGGTAGGGAGGAGATAGTGGGCATGAATTGGAGGCAAAGGACATAGTTTAATCAAATTTGGAGGCATCAGGGAGCTGAGTTCATAGTAGGAACCAGGCGTAGAGTTGTGCCATCCACTATGGTAGCCATAGTCACATGTTACTTTGAGCATTTGAAATGTGGCTGTTGCAACAAGGGACTGAATTAATTAGCCATTCCTTGCTATAGTGGCTACCATAGTGGACAGCACAGGTCTAGAATACTTATAACAGAGTGGACAAGAGGAAGAGTTTTTCATCAGACTGAAGGAGACCATTGGAGAGGGATTTTGTGAGATATGGTAAACCATGGTGAGCAGTCAAGATTTTATTCTAGAACTTTAGGGAATCTAAAAGATTTTATGAAAGGGTGGGACATCATCTACTTGTCATTCTGCAGTTGGCCTGAGAACAGAATGCTAGTGCTGGATTTGAGCAAGGAAGTGGTAGTAATAAAGCTGTCCCTAAGGAAGATTGATCTGAAGTGGGATGAGAGGTAGACTAGATAGGGAGTGGAGGGAAGTGTAGAGGTCAGAAGGGAAAGAGGTAGAGCATAGTGGTTAATAATGCAGGCTCTGGAGCCTAATTGCCAGAACCAAAATCTTCCATCTTTGATTTTGTCAAGGATGCTTCAACTATGCGAACAGTACTTGACCTGGAGCCGGGCCTGGCTCACACAGCTATAGGTAGATTGGAATGGCGACTATCTGAGCTTGCAGCCAAGCCTCTGGGAGCCACTGTGAGTTGCCATTCTGGGAGCGGGGCACAGGGGTGATGTTCTCCTGTTTTTTGTTTTCACTTGGTGCAGAAATTAAAGGCTCTTGGTGACATCTCATTCAATCTTCTTTTACCTTATTTGGTAAGCTTTTCACTAAACTTTTATGGAAAGTCTGTTATTCTCATCTGCTTCCCATAAGAAAGTGTTTGGCAGTGGCAGAGTGTCCCAGGACTTACTGGAGAGGAGTGATTTCCCTCCCCACAACATTCTCATGGAGCTGCTTTCCCCAATTGCAGACCAAACAGACTGATGGAACAAATTTGCTTTCTCTCTGGAGAAGACTTGAGAGGTGTGGCTGGGAAGGTGGAATGAGAATTGGAACAGGCAGCATATGTGGAAATTAAGACCCTAGTTGTAAAAACTCTAGCTAGCACAAGTAGAAAAGGGGCCTTTACTGAAAGGGCAGTGTGTAGAATCCAAGTGCTGGATGCTACTGGTCCTGAGGAAGGGCTGGGTTGTGGGGAACCTGAGGATTGTCAGGATGTTCCAGTTCTTCTGATCACAGGCTTTACCTTTGCTGCATCTTGGTCCATATGATCAAATCAGCCAACCATAAATTCAACTCAACTATTGAATTTACTTTTTATAGATACAGCTGGAACCTGTGAGAGGGCCCACCCGGGTTGGGTTGGTTTTTTATCCTTGCTCCAGTCAAGCCTGACTTCCTAGGAATGACCTTGTAGAATAAATATAGCTTCTGGGCCTTCCTTCCATGATGCTTAGGGCAGGAGTTCTGCTTGGTTGTTGTCAGAATGGTGTTCACTATAGTATCATATCGTATAATAAATACAAATATAAACACATACATAAGTAATAGTTTCCTAAGCAGTATCTGAGGTATTATATAAAAAGTTATTCCAAAACCCATTTTCCCCCTATACCCTATTACATCCTCAACCACTCTGGTATAATGCTTATTGTAAGAAAACTCTTGATTTGCCTTGTTTTTCATAGTATCAGCTATTTATACATGTGGGAGAAAGAACAAAGCCCAATTTTGTATGATACTTACATGAGATGCAGTTTTTTGGGGAGGAGGAATTGCAGGGAACATCTTCCAAGAAGCGAAATTCACTATGTATGAAAGATCACATTTGAGATGGTCATGATTTATAGAATTAAAACATAGTTTAAAGGCCCTAAACAGCTACCTAGTAAATGAATGAAGCAGATTTTTTTTTTTTTTTTTAAACAGAGGGACAGAGAGGGGATAGGCAGAGGGAGAGGGAGAGAGAGAGAATCTTAAGTAGGCTACATGCCCAGCATGGGGTCTGACTTGGGGCTCAACCCCACAACTCTGAGATTATGACCTGAGCCAAAATCAAGAGTTAGACACTTAACCAACTGAGCCACCCAGGTGCCCCTGAGATAGAATTTTTGTTTTAACAACTTTGGTAAATATAGTAGGTAAAATGAAAATTGTCAAGAGTTCAAGTTGTGCAAAATGGAATTTCTGGTGCTTTCTGTGATATATTCCACTTCTCCATCTTGAATAACATGTTGAACCAAGAGACAATAAAGAGATATGTCTCTAGTTTAGGGTTGGTAAACTATAGCCCATGGGCCAAATCTAGCTGGTCACTTGTTTTTTAGATAAACTTTATCAGAGGACTGGAATGCCCATTTGTTTGCATATTGTCTCTAGCTGCTCTTATGCTATGATAGCAGAGTTGAGTAGTTGCAACAAGAGACTATTTATGGCTTGCAAAGCAGAAAATATGTGTTATCTGTCCCTTTACAGAAAAAGTTTGCTGTTCCTCAGTTTAGATTATCCGGCATCCGGGGCA
Organism: Vulpes vulpes; assembly: GCF_048418805.1. Lineage (NCBI taxonomy): Eukaryota > Metazoa > Chordata > Mammalia > Carnivora > Canidae > Vulpes > Vulpes vulpes. Next base: position 87,154,924 of record NC_132788.1, read on the forward strand.
GTGGCTTTTAAAATGGCACGGAAGGGTCCTAAAGTTCTGTGAGGTAGTTGGGATCAGCCAAAGTGTGAGACCTAGCAGGGCAAGGTATCTGGGCCCCTAGTCCTGCTTCATCCAGAATAGTTTGGCTTTGTTGGGCTTCTGTGTAAGATGTGATATAAAGAAAGAAAGGCTAGTCCTTCAAAAATGCTATCAAAGCTACTGATCTGAAAGCACAAGAAGGCATTCAGAACAGAGGGGGGGGTCTCTCTAATCTTATTGTGAGCTGAATTGATTGTTGACTTGACATGATGTTTCCAACTTAAAACAACAATAACAAAACCCTTGATGGGAATTTGATAACTGAGGTGGACCTCTGTTATTACTGACTTGTTGGAAATTGCTTTTCAGTCTCTGGCAGGCTGTCTTCCTTTTTTATAGGCAGAGATGCTAAACTTTCTGTGCTAAATTCAGACTTTTAAAAGAAGGTATAACTAGAGCTTATGAAGAGGTGAAGTTTATACTTATAAGGCTATGGGTGAAAAGTAAAATGTGCCAAATCCTCAACTTTGGTTCCAATTCTTAAAGCATCAACACATTAATCTGGCCTTGAACTTGATGCCATGGAAAATGGCCTTTAACTAAGCTAATTTCCTCAATGTTTCTATTTTTGTAATTTAGGTGAAAATCTAAATACGAGTTGCAAGAGTTATGCAGGGTGAAAAATAGAGCCTTGGGATTGGGGCAATAAGGATAAATCCATTTGGTTTAGTTTAGGTTAAGCCACATAAACTGCAGCTGGTAATCAAGCTTGCTGTTGCTGATGAAGGTTTTAAACTATGATGCATTTAGGTGTATGATATACCAAAAGGATTGCAAAGTTTTGCCAATTTATATGGGCAGAAACTTGGGGCATATGTTTGCAAATGAATTTTCAGGGTGTTAAATGGAAGAGGGTGGAATTTATTATTGGAATAAGCACAATTTATACATATGGATACAGTGACCACAGGTCATCTAGAAGGGAAAATCTAGAAAGTGTGGTAGGGGTTGGGTAGCCCTTGCTTCATTCTAGAGATTTTACATACAGTATCTCATTTAGTCCTTACAGTGTCTCTGTGAGATGGCTTTTATTATCCCTATTTTATAGGTATGGAGACTGTTAATTAAGCACTTCTTAGGGGCCACACAACCAAGTACGTACTTAAGCATATTGGCTCGATGCTTTCCCAAGGGGGTGTGGTTGAAGTTGGAAAGTGAGTGGGTGTCTGGGAAGAGCTCCCCTGCATCTAGCTTCATTTCATGAGAGGAAGGGGAGTATTAGATATGGTCTCTTCAGATCCAGAAATTTCTGAAGATAATTTAGGAGGAAACTAAAGCAGCAGGGGAACTTAATAGCTTGCTTCCCAGAGCTGCCTTGGGAGACTCAATGATGCACATTTAACTGGCCCTGTGAGTGGAGAAGTGGCAGTGGGCTGAGGACAGCTATAGAGTACCCAAGCTCCCAAGTGTGGTATGGGAAAAGCAGCAGAGGCTCTGAACTCTTTTGGGAAGATGTGGCAGATGCTGAGAGGATTGGAAGACTTGGGGAGTCCTGGGACAGGGACAAGAAGGACTCAGAGTGCACAGACCTTGTTGAAGTGGCTGCAGTCATCAGAAGTTGATGCTGCATCCAAATGCAGGTGGTACTACCTACTCAGACACTACCTGTAGATGGCACGTATGCCCCAGAGGTTGCTTTCCATTTAAGAAGTTAGGAACAAACAAGAAGAAGGAAAGAAGAGAATCTTAAAAGACTGATGTTTAAGTAGTGGTGACTGAATTACTTCTAATTACCAAGGTTAAGTTCTTTACTAGGAGTTGGAATTAGAAATTTGGAGGCTACATTGAAATCTAGATATAGAGATGTACTGTAACATGATATTTTTGTACATTGTATATGAAGTTGTATTTTGCACATTGTCTCTTAATTACTATAATTTTTAACCAGAATCAGCTAAATTAATTATGCTTTTAATTTTTTCACAATAACAACTAATCTATAATTTTTGAATATTTAATGGGTTGGAAACCATGTTCATTATGTATATTATTGGACTTAATTTGGGAAGCATGTACAATTATTTAATTTTGTGAGGCAGACCTATTATTATCCCACATTTTATAGTTAAGGAAACTGAGGCTCAGAAATGAGCTTACTTGGCCAAGGTAAATTTGGCTCACAGCTGGTAAATGAATGAAGCTAAAATTATTGATTCAACATCCATTTCTGACTCTCAGAACCTGGCACAGGACCTGACACATAATAAGAGCACAATAAATTTGCATGAATGTTCACTGAATGAATGTCCACACTCAGTTGTGTGGCAGAGTCAGCTGGCCAGCTGGTATGTTGGGAATCCTGTTCTGAGCAAGGTAAGGAAAGAAAAATTAATCAGAGCTGGATCCCCTTCTTGGTGAATTAGCTGTCTCTAATGTGTTGTGCATTCTAACTCCTAGCCAACCAAGCCTTTGGAAATACTCATGGGTCCCGGCAGAAAATACACAGAAAGCAAAAAGAGTTTTAGAAGTAAAAAAAAAAAAAAATTTTTTTTTTTTGTGGTTTAGAGACTCCTGAGGAAAGTTAACTCTCGGCTGAGTATAGTATGGGAGGAATATGTGAAGGGCCAAGAAAGTATTTCATATCAGTTCATGCCTCTTAGAATTGCTTTTATAACATCCCATATGTTGCTGTAATCCATGAGGAGAATAAAAGTGGATAGCCTTTCAGGGCAGTTGTAAAGAAATTACAGCTAGTTCTCTGGTGAAGTAGTGCCAATTTCAAACTTAGGCACCAGGCTTCTCCCAACTCATCTAACCAAACTGACAGTACTTTTGTCTGTTTTCACTTTGCACATGGGCTTCTATTAATCTGGTTAAAATACCAGTGCTATATGTAGGTGTTAAAACCTTATTAGTGCCTTGAGATTGAGGTCCTAATTGAGAACTTTCTTTCACCTACTGGAAGTACAAGTCCTTTTGAAAACATAATCTTTTAAAAAGATAGATAGATAGATAGATAGATTCATTCATTCATTCATTCATTCATTCATTCAAGACACAGAGAGACAGAGACACAGGCAGGGGGAGAAACAGGATCCCTGCAGGGAGCCCCATGTGGGACTAGATCCCTGGAACTCTGGGATCACGCCCTGAGCTGAAGGAAGACACTCAACCACTGAGCTACCCAGGTGTCCTGAAAACTTAGTTTTTGAGTTTGGGATGTTTTAGGATTTGTGTTTCACATATGGGAGAGGGTTCTTTACATTAAAGTCTAAGTGTATGTGCAAACAAGTGAGTGTTTCCAGAGCCTTCCAACCTCTATGCACATTATACCTGGACTATATTTAGAGTGGCCTTCACACTTACAGTTATATCTCAAGCCTTTCATTTATAATTGGTTGATAAGAAGTCTCATATTTGGTGTAAGTTATTAGGACAATCATATTGGGGAGAAAGCTTGTCAACATAAATGAGTCTTACCCTTTGATTCTGTAATTCTACTTCTGGAATCTATCCTTTAGAGATAATTCGTAGTACAGAAAAAGTTTTATGCCCAGAGATATTGAGAGCAATTTCCCCCTTTTTTAAAAATAAGAGAAAACTTAAGTTATTTTTAATAAGAGAAAACTTTAAAAAAAGATTTTATTAGAGAGAGAGAGAGAGAGAGAGAGAGAGAGAGAGAGAGAGAGAGAAAGGTAGCACAGGTGGGGGGAAGGGCTGATGGAGAGGGAGGAGCCTGCTGAGAAGGGACCCCCAATGGGGGGTGCTGAGCTGAAGGCAGATGCTTAACATGTTGAACCACCTGGGTGCCCAGTAAGAGAAAACTTTTAAATAGATAAAATTTAATAATTTACAAATATAAAACTAGTAGTGATGTTATAACTGGTACTTCATTGATTCCTTGGGATGCCCATAAACAACTACCGTTACTGTTTTTGTTGTTGTTGAAATTTTAAATTTATTTACAAATGAAAATATAGGGATGCCTGGGTGGCTCAGTGGTTGAGCCTCTGCCTTTGGCTCAGGTTGTGATCCCCAGGTCCTGGGATTGAGTCCTGTATCAGGCTCCCCACAGGCAGCCTGCTTCTCCCTCTGCGTGTCTCCGCCTCTCTCTCCTTATCTCTCATGAATAAATAAAATCTTCACAGGAAAAAAAATGAAAAAAATATTTTAGGATAGTTTGTAGCAAAAAGCCTTGGGAGCTGTTTTTGTGATCCCATTGTTACTATTCTATGTAGTATTTGCTGTATTTGGGGAAGGGGAGGTATGTAAAGTCTACCTTTGAGTTTGTTTTTTTAGCCTCTAATTCTTTGATTTTTTATCTCTATAATCACTACTAAGTATTGTGGTTATTCTTCAAGCTTACACTCAAATGGGACATAACTTTTGCACACTCTGAAATTAGGTAAAATTTATAGAGATGACTACCACCCATGTTGATATTTAACATTAAGGTCAATTAATAGCCAGATTTAAAAAATAATAACCATTAGAACATGAAAGGATAATATTATTTAAAAATTTTAAGTAAATATTTAGTATTATCTATGTGCAATAGGGTATCCTTTCAGCTTCATAGGCACTTAAAATGAAGCCTCCAGATCTTTCACAATAGAGTTTTAATGCTAGAGGGGTGGGGCAGAGGAAAGTGTCCTGTAGCCCACCTCCTTCAGGTCACATTTGCTCACCCCTCAGGTTACAAAGACAGACCTGTAGGCTTGACAGGTTACAGGTACTACTGGGAACCAGGACAAATTATTTAAATTGCTGGATACCTTATATGTAAAAATGTGGAGGCAGGAGTTGGATTAAATCAGCATTTCCTAAACATTGTTTTGAGAAACTCCAGTTTTCTGTGAGGAGTTCAGAGGCAACCTCAAGTAAAGAGTTTCCCTGATCAAATACATGGGACAAATGCCACATCCCCTTTTGGAGATTCTCAATGTATGTGAGCTTATTCTAGGCTCTGAGATATTCTGTAGTAAAGACATATTTTCCAGTGTTTCACCCAGCATGACTTAAATATATTTGATGACAGAATCCTGTTAGCAAAGAATGTATTTTGGGAAGCACTGAATTACATTTTTTCCAAGCTTCAAGATTTCAGGGTTTTAAACATGCCATCCAGAGGTTGCTTAGCAACAGGACAGCCACCAGATTTTCCCACTAGATGGCACCCTTGAATGAGATTTACTTTTTATTTTCAACTAATTTCTCTTTGGATCTTTTTGGACATCGCTTTTCCCATGTACCAGGAGAGATCAGTTATGAAATTGATTTTAAGGCCATCCTGGTAGCATTTTATAAGCTATTTAAAATAAAATAGTTGTGTCAACTGTAAGGATAAATAACAACCAAGCTTGAAATAATATATGATTTTTTTTTCACTAAAGCAAATAACTTCATAAAAAATATGATTTGAACAATATTGATGTGTCTTATTTTTTTATTTTTATATTTTAAGTCAGACTTGAGCCAAAGTTTAGTTGGATGGACATTGTGGTTGTTCTACTCATCAACTTGAAATGTTGAACTGTGAGGCTCTCAGGGAATCTAGTGGCAGTTGAGAACTTTCTTTGGTTTCTATGATGGGTAAGAAGTGTCTTCAGCCATGACATGTATGTATATTTTGTTAGAGATCACTGAAATATTATTGTGCGTAGATGGCAGTCCATCGTCAGAAGGTGTGACTCTCTCGGCAGGCTGTTTAAGTGGTCTCTTAAAGTCTCCTTCATGTTCTAGTAAATTTTTGATTGGTTCTTTATTAAAAATGATTTGCTATTAGGCATTAAGAGTTAGCTGGTCTGTGGGTTAGTCAGTTAGTCTGTGTTTCACTGGGTCTCACTGTTGTAAGCTTAAGCACATTAGCATCCCCCCACCCCAACTCCTTCCCTGGAGTTCATGGAATTTCACACGTTGGTTTAAGTGTGCCCAGGAGTTTTGGAAAATGAAGGCAACTTTACTTAGGAATAGTCATGCTTCGAGTTTGTTCAACTGAAGGATGTTTACCTATTAGAAATGTGTGCCTTTTTAATGATGGAAAGGGAGCTTTAAAAAATATAATGAGGAGGCTTCCTGAACAGCTTCCTGAATTACCTGAAATATGTGTGGATATCGGGGTTAGAAGTGACAAACCAAACTCTGTGACTGGAGTCTCATCTTGCTCTTTCAATGCTACTTTTTGAAGGTGAAATCTTTTAAGGCCTCTTAGATCTTATTCCAGTGAAAGATTTTTTTCTGAACCCCAAATAACATCCTGAGAACGTTAAAATTCTTAAACTTCCTAGAGGTAAGTTGTCTGAATTGTGATCTTCTTAGCATTACTGTCAGATCTGCTGCCATCTCTTGCTTCGTGTTTTTTGTTTTCTCTTAGCTTTTTCCTTCACAGTGTTCAGCATGGCACAGGACCTAGTTTTTAGCTAATCTTCGGGCCTTAGATTTTTAGCATAGTTTGTGTGGTGCACTCTTACTTTATTGGGAGTATCTGTTTGAGAATTTTAATGCAGATTTTGTGAGTGTGGTTTATAATGGAAACATCAGATAAAATGTAATAATAATCATAGTTGGTGTGTATTGAATGCTTATTATTCCAGGCACTGTGCCAAGCATTTTACATGCATTATCTCATTTAATCTTCAGAGCAACCTGAGGGGGATAGGTGTCCTTTCTATGGTGTTTTCAGATGAAAATGGGGGATAGATGTTTTTTTTTTCTGTAGCATTTTCTCATGGCTTATGTTTTACTACCACATGAAAGATATGAAATATTCTTATCCAAATATTTTGTGGAATGTGCATATGAATCTTTGTAAGGTTGAGATAGGCTGGGCCAAGTGGCCACAAGGTAACAAGAAATCTCCTGATAATGAGAACTCAACTGCCAATTTTGATCTCAGCTCTAGACACTAAGATTTCTTGGCCTGATGGCTTCATATTCAAATATGTTTGGCTGTATTTCTCAAAACACTGAGTTACTATACTTTGCATTAACAGTGCTTGACTTTGTCTTTTATGCAGAAAGCCCCTCCAGGCCTCTGTAATGTGTTAAAAAAGATCTTGTCTAAAACTCATGAAAATAAATAACATAAAACTGTTCTGAATAAATTTGAGTTAAATGAACAGAACCCTTTTCTGTGTATGTGTATTGCGTACATACAGTTGTATGTGCCCATGAACACATGTTCTGTCGTCGGGCCTACGACCAATATCCTCCATTATGAGGGGCATCTCATAATTTCCATTATAAATTATTTTAGGGGTTTATAAACTAATACTGTAAAAAATTCAACCCTGCCTGGAACTTACTTTATTGTGTTTGCAGAATTCGTTATTGCAAGGAAGCACGTAGATGAGAACATATCTTAGTCTTAGCAGTTGGAGGTGGTGCAGATGTTTTTGTAATTGTAAAAGGATGGGAGGGATGTCAGAAGTAGATCAGAGACCTCAAAGATTCAAGTGGCAAAGAGTAACACACTAGATGGATGTTGGATGCCTGAAGGGCAAATGCCTAGTTTGATCTTGAACTTGCATACCAATTATAGACAGGAAGTCCACATGGCATAGCACTGAATTCTGTGAATCTCTCTCTTTTTAAGGAAATTAGTTGGTAGGAATGAGTACATTATTAGAGGCACAGAAGTTTATTTTTATCATCAAGGCCAAGACTCAACTCAAAAGTCACTTCTTCTGGAAAGCCTGCAATAATTTCTAAAATATATGGAGCAATTTCGGGGAGCATGCTAAGCTCTGTACATGAGTTTTCTCATTTACTCCACAGAACATCTTTATTTGACAGATGAAGAAACCAAAGATCAGAGAGATGAAGTAACCAGCTCAAGATCACAGAGTAGCTGGTAGAAGAGCTGATAGACTTCGGTGCAAGAGCCTACAGCCTCTACTGCAGTGTGCCTAATGTTTTCTGATTCTCTCTTTTCACTGACATTCCTTTCACCCAGTTCTCGCTTTGGAGCTTATTGGAACAAGCCAAGGAGCTTAAAAATACAGACACACAAGTCCCACCCAGATCAATTAAGTCAGAATCACTGCAAATGAGGCCCAGATGATTTTACTGTGTAGAGAAGATTGGCTGAGAGCCCCCCACTTTATTCCTGGTCAGCTTTAAGAGTTGTGAGCTCAATTATTTCTCATGTAAGAGCTTAATTAATTCATAACTCACTCATTTAAAATTTGTACCAGTTTGTATGGGCTGAGCAAAAGTTTGTCTTTGCAAAAGATTTGCTAAGTGAATTAATAGATGACATTGGAGCATAAAGGAAACGTTTATCCTATTAAAGAGCACAAATAGCTGTCATGCATAATTGAAAACTGTATTCATTATAAATAAATTAATAGAAGAATTTCAAGTCATTTTAATATCCGTTAAATAAACTTAAGTATTCTTCATCTACCACATTTTATTAACCTGATTACTTGCTTTAAAAAAATGTTTTTTAGAAAAATATTTTATAATTCTAACTTTTGATGTAGTCAGCTTGAGATTTTTTTCACCTTTAGTTGAAATTAGCTTTAGCTGTGTAATGTGCTATAATGTCATTTTGTAGGTGGGTGTTTTGCCTCACCCATGAGATTTCCAATTTCTTAAAGATTTCATCTCTTACTTTTTTTTAGTACTTATGCTCATTTTTTATCAAAGATTTATTGTTTATTCATGGAGAGAGAGTGCAGGGTGGGATAGTAGTAGAGGGAGAGGGAGATAGTGTTAAGCACACTATACCCTGAGCACAGAGCCCAATGTGAGGCTCCGTCTAATGACCCTGAGATCACTACCTGAGCTGAAACCAAGAGTCAGACACTTAACCCACTGCACCACACAGGCGCCCCTACTTATGCCCATTTTTCAGCATTCTGCACCTTGTAGGTGCTCTATGAATTCATGCTCTTGACTGAGGGAGTGCCTGATTGGGCAAAACAAAGCTTTAGTTGAGGAAAACATAGAGCTCACATTCATTTGTAGATATCAGATGGCTAGTCATACTCATATGGGTTGTTTATGATCCACATCTGTGGGATTGGTCCATGCCCAAGCCACACCAGTTGTTGAATCTTTATTCCTGGGAAGATGCAAGAGCTCCTGCTATGCAAATGATATATTCTTAGATGTTTGATGGATCTCCTGGATGCTCTGAATCATAAAATAGGGAAGACATGGGGAGAGACTGTACTTGGTCTACTCCTATCAGTTCTGTGCGTTTCCAGAAAGGCAAAATGGTGCAGTAGTTAAGAGCTAAAGGTCTGACATCAGTGGACACAGGTTTAATAAAAGGTTCTACCACTTAGTAACAGTGTGGCCTCAGACAAGCCACTCATCTTCTCTGAGTATTTCCTCATCTTTAAAATATGGTTTTGTGAGGATTGAGTGAGTTAACTTATAAACATGATTGGAATGGTGGATGGCCAATTGTAAACCTGAATATATATTACCTTTTGGTATTAATATAAAATGGAACTAATAAATTTAGAGCAGTGGCTATTAATAGGGGATGATTTTGCCTCCCTGGTGACATTTGGCAATGACTAGAGATAGTTTCGGGTTTTATAACATGGTGTGTGTGGGTGTGATTGTGTGTGTACTACCTGGCACTTAGTAGGTACAGGCCAAGGATGCATCCTCCACAACACAGAATCATTTGACTTCCAACATCAGTGGTGTCAAGGTTGAGAAACCCTAGTTTAGAGCCTAATAAGCACAAGTAAATGTAGATAAATTAACCAAGAAAAGTTGAAATATTAAATTACCCTAGTATGTTAAGGGAAGGCAATTCATGAGGATAAATATGTATATTTTTAAGAATCTAGGGAATAGGGGCATCTGGGTGGCTCAGTCACCTTGAACATCTGTCTTCGGCTCAGATCATGATCTCAGGGTCCTGGGCTGGAGCCCCACACTGAGCCCCACATTGGGCTCCTTGCTCAGTGGGGAGTCTGCTTCTGTTCCCTTTGCTTATGCTCTCTGACACACACTGTCTCTCTCTCAAATAAATAGATAAATAAATAAAATCTTTAAAAAAATAATCTAGAGAATAGACTTACTGTGATGACTAGGGAAGAAATGCCACTCAGGAATGGTGAGGAAAGTTTGCTTTTAAGAAATAGGACACAAGACAGTGGTGAAATAAGCTTGAGAAAGCCATGGGGATGCTTTTTAGGGATTAAGCTACTAAAAGCATGTTCTTCCTGCAACTTCTGGAGCTATCTTTATAATTTTTTTTAATTTTTATTTATTTATGATAGTCACACAGAGAGAGAGAGAGAGAGGCAGAGACATAGGCAGAGGGAGAAGCAGGCTCCATGCGCCAGGAGCCTGATGTGGGACTTGATCCCAGGTCTCCAGGATCACGCCCTGGGCCAAAGGCAGGCGCTAAACCGCTGCGCCACCCAGGGATCCCTGGAGCTATCTTTATAAAGAAGCATTCAGGTAATGGAGGAACTTTTGTTGCTTTAAAAATAAAACTAAAGCTAATGTGTTCATTAATACACACAAGTGTGCACACACACAAATATATGGCTGGTAAATTATGTAGAGTATTAAATTAAGGTTATTTGGAAATAACCTAATTCATAGCTAGCAGTACATTGACTGTGTACTAATATATATTGGGTCCCTTCTATATATCTTAAAATGATCAAGTTCAAACTTTTGAGAATGAGTAGTGGTATTTTTCTTGTGAACTGCATTCACATTCTACTATATACTTTGCTATGAATACAATCGATTTTGAAGACTTATCTAGTCTTAGAATGATCTCTAGTGCTCTAGAACATAAGCAGAACTTACAATGTATTAAATATATATTTAGCTTATAAATATTTTAAATGTTTATTTATTAAAATATTAAATATTTTTAAAAATCTCATAAATATTCTTGAAAGTAGAATCCAGCCTCTTTGGCCTGGCATCCTAGGTACTTAATGGTAGTCTATTGAGTTGAGCTTTGTCTCCTATCTGTTGAGCCTAATCTCCTATGATATTTCTCCCTTCACTGTGCTCTCCTTATCCTAAAACGATGGTAATATGAAGCCAAGTTTAGAGGCAGTTTTTTTTTTTTTGCCTCTAAAGAAAACTTGTTTTGTTCCCAGATGTATCACTTAGCATAGAATAGGCACTCAATAAATAAACATTTGATTAATACATGATAATAGCTCTCTTTGTAGACCAAGTACAGACATACTAGGCACTGAGGCACTCTATCTTTGTGCCTTTATTCCTCCCTCATCCCAAAAGATTTTCTTATGGAAATATATCTTCTCTTTTAAAATTTACTCAAAAACTTTCTTCACAAGATTCTTCTCTTATTTCTTTTTCAACCCAATTCTATCAGAATTAATCTGTTCCTCTTGAGAGGCCCAGAGGAGACTGTTCTTCCATTTTCCTTTTGTTGGATTTGGTCACAACAGTACCCTTGTCCTTGTATTGTATATAGCTCAAGGTAAGAAGCCATGGTCTTCTATCTGCCACAGGGCAGATAGAAGTCTTCCCCTTGTTATTGACTTGAGTTTCTGCTTGCTATCATGCTGCTTACAATGTGTTTAGTATGAAATAAGTCTAAGGAGATGAAGTCTCAGTAAACTTTTAGCTCCCTGAGCGTAGGGGCTGTATCTAATTCAATTTGATAGCTCCTGATCTAGAGTAGCACAGAGAGCATGCTCAATAGATGTCTCGGAAATGATTGATGCCTTGAATTGCTGTTAGGTGGTTAATACTTCTTTGTTATATATTATTTGTTGTGTGAAAGGCAGTTGATGGTCCTCCAAGTGTTTGTTTAGTGAACTTAATCAAGGAGATAATGGAGTTACTCTGTTAGTCATATAGCTGGTGTAGGACTGATTTATAGACTGTATCTTAACTTGTAAAAAAAGAAAGTAAAATGGAGGGCAAAGAGCTTCCTTGAGAAATGCAAACTAGTTTTTAGAAGACCTTTTAGCTTGATTTAGAGGTATGCTCCTCTTAAATTTCTAAAATTACTGACACTAAGCATACATTAACTGTTTTTCTCTTGGTACCAGAGGCTACTGGGAGAGTAAGACCAGTATATAATATAGCCCCTGTCCTCTAGGGCCTTATGCTATAGTGCATGGCCAAGCAAATATTTTCTTAAAGGGCCAGATGATAAATATTTTAGGCTTTCTTGGCCATTCAGTCTCTTGTAGTTACTCAATTCTGCTATTGTAGTGTAGTTGTAGCAACCATAGATGATACATAAATAAGTAAGCGTGACTGTGTTAAAATAAAACTTTATTAACGAAACTGGTTGCCTGGCTTAGCTTGTGCATCGCAGTTTGCTGACCCCTGCTCTAGAGTGTGAGAATGTTTATATATGTGGATATGTGTATGCATGTAAAACTAGTTGTTCAAGTGTGTGCTTTTTATTACCAACATTGTAGGAACTGAGATGGGAGAGAAGTCTGGGCCAGAGTAATAGGGGAGAGGCTTGATGAAGGAGGATTATATGATCACATGTATGGTAGTGTTCTTTGCTCCACTTCCCTATCGAAAAAGTTATTTGTGAAGTTACTAATTTTTTCATGTATTTTACAAAGATTTGCTAAGTAGTAATCATAGACAAATGTTTGTTCTCACTTTTTCCAGTGTAAAGAGTTGGATGTGTTTTCCATATTTTAATGACTTATCTTATACATGTTAGTATCTCTAACATTGGGATGCATCTCATAGTTGATGGGGTTATTACAAGGTTTTCATTCCTCTGAAGGTATAAATTAAGATATGCTTTATAATCTTTGGTAGCATGGATTCAGAAGAAATAGGGTAGCTGCTTTAGCACTAACTTTCAGTATTTTCTAAAACAGGGTCATTTACTATAGATATTTTAGTTTTTACTTTTACGTTTACTCAGCAACTTATTAGACACACAAAGATTCTGAGAACATTTTAAGTAAAGATTAGAAATGCATTTTTTAAAGTAGTACTTTAAGTCCTAAAAGAGATTGGCTATTTCACATGTCTTAATGTTCTGTAAGTAAACTTCTCATGTCAAGCACAGCTTTTCCTGTGCTCTTTGATAATTTTGACTTGATTCAGAGTCCCTTCATAAAGGTAAAATATGGACCAAAATTTCAGAAATACCATTCTGTGGTCTAGTGAGGAACCTGGTCATAGCCTGCTATGTCTATTACCTATAACATTCCCTTTGTTAAAAGCACAGACTTTGAGAACAGGTGTTGGAATATATGTGTTTTTCTCCAATTTATCTCATTTTTATTTCCTTGCTTTCAGATTCTCTATAACTACGAAGTTCTTTATGTAGGACTGGCCTAATTAGGAGAGCTTGGGAAGGTTTGTAAAAGGTTTAATGTTCCCCCTCTTTCCTGTCTGTATAAATCAATTAAAATGGACTATGAAGAAACTCACACTCAAATCATGTGTAACTCTGGATTTTACTGCTGCGTGTTTGTTTTCTACATTTCGAGGAGGAGGTTCCTCTTAACTGTATTTATGATTTATGATAGCTAGAGATACATTTCAACCAGTTTCATGATATACAGGAACACAACATAATATAGAAACATTATTTATGCCCCCTATCAGAAGAGGAAAGCTGTTTCTTATACAGACTTATAGTTTAGGCAGAATGCATAGTAAGCACTGCATCTGTCTTTGTAATTAGTATAAAAAAATCAGAAAAATTAAAATTCAGATTAGTATTTCACAACTGACATTTTTAAATATTTCTAAGTTAATCTTCCTAAGTAATAATAGTAAATACTCCTTAGTGTTTGTGGTCTTTGGCTTCTTTTGGCATGGCTTTGGTTTCTTTGTTCTCTTTAAAGTTATTGTTTGAATGCAGAGTCTTGAAATAATATCTACATAGTTTTTTCCTCTTGTGTATTTCAGAGAAGGTCTTCAGTTCAAGAAGGTGGTTAAATATTAATTGCCAGTTGGTCATTAGAGAGAGATAAACTGTGATTCTTATACCACATGGAGAATTTTACAGTGTGGTATTTGTGGTATTGTGTGTATGTGTGTGTGTGTGTGTGTGTGTGTGTGTGTGTGTGTGTATTCCAAGGCTTTTCAAACTGTAGTTTTACTTAATGACATTCTTTTCATAAGGCGTGCAACCTGAGAGGTAGAAGAGGGCAAGCCAGAAGCTGCAATTCATTCAAAGATTTCTTCTTGAAATAACTCTGGAAAAATAAATTTTATTATTTTTTTTCCTGACATCTTGAATTGCATTTTTTACCTTGCTTTACCTTAAGGCACTTAAATGAAAAGTATAATGACTTTTTAGAGCTGGCCCAAACCAAAGAGCAATTTTAGTTGAGTCCTTTTTTACATTGGAACCAGAGTCAGTCAGCCCCTACAATTTGTGGGGCCTGGGCAAATGGTAATTGAGACCCACAGACCAAATATCTAAATATGCTGAAGGTCTAATGAACCTCTCCCTGCTTTTTTTGCTCAAAGGGCTGCAGTCCAGTTCCCAGTCTCTCCAGGGCTGCCCTGTGGATCTGTTAGAGCAGGACAGGGTAAGAACTGGAGTCAGGCCCAAGATTCCTGGACCCACTGAGCCCCAAATGGGGATGACCTGCTTGAGCTCTCTAGGAAGGTATATGGGGTAGCTGTCCAATCTCCATGCCTTACTTGCCTGACTCAGGCCTTCCAGGGGTTTCTAAGAGCCTCTCAGATTACATCCTCTGAACAAGGGGAAGGGAGGGAACAGAGTTATTTGGGAGACACTTATTTTGTCCTTGTTTTCCAACAGCAGAGTCTTTGATTCTTCCTCTCATGGGCTTTTCATCTCAGTATCCTTTGGCCTGGGGGCCAAGTTCAGCTAAGGAGTCCTATAAGCTTGGGCAGTTACCAAATAGAAAAATAAACCAAACTTCCTTATAATATTGAAAAGAAAAAAAATTGCATTTTGGAGTTAGTCCTGTGTAGAGTCCTCTACAGTGTGTGATCCAGGAAAAGGGCCCTTCTGCCCTAGGTCTAAGAGAGGTTTAGGGGCTTGGACATTATACAGCTAACTAGTGGTACAAGCATTATGATCTTCTACAGAAACTACAAATCTGTTCCATCTACCTTATGACTTACAAATATGCTTGCCTCTGATAGTACAAAACAGGAAAAAATGGAAAGAAAAAAATCATTTAAATAATGTATTAGTCACATTATCATTATCCCATCTTAAATTTTCTTTCTCTGTTGGATAAAGAACCTTTAAAAACTGACATGTACATCGTGACTTTGAAAGAAAGGCTATCAAAACACTCTCCTGTGAGAAATTTTCCATTTCAGGGAATTCAGGTGTGTGAATCACTTCCTTCTGTCCTGTCATAGAGGGGGAAAAAAAAAAGCAACATGACTTTATAGTTCAGCTGAGGAGGCCGAAGTTGGCGTTTTCCAGGGAAGATTGCTTATCATGGAGCAAAGCTATGTACTGAAATGGATTTCTGCATAGACCTTACAGGAACAGTTTGCAGATGTGGACAGCATTCCCAAGAAAAGATTTTTACAGTGACTGACATCCCCAAAACCTTCCCAGAAAAAGGAAAACGTGTCCTTTCTCAATTTCACGTATGCTTTCTCCTTGATCAAAAGGCCGATTTATCCATGGTGGCACCTGAAAAATAAATTTTTTAACAAGGTTGCTTCACAGTAAAGATGAAAGTACAAGCAAGTATTAGACAGGCCAACTGGAAGGGCTCGAGTGTGGAGGATTTTATATTTCTTCTTGTAATAAACACATGTGGAGTCCAGGAAGGGTGATGCCGTCATCTGGTGGGGTGATGGAGATCCCCACTGACGCTGGAAAAATACCAGGTTAATGAAGTATGAAATGTAGCATTAGGCACAGGCAGGTATTTTGTGGGTTTGGGAGTCTGTTGAGGGGAATAAAATCTTAAATCTTGTTGTTCTCAAGGATCTGGGAGAAACAAGTGGGCAGAAGAGATTACACTGGGGAGTGACAGGTTCGGTTTGTTTTTTGCCTCAGATAACTGCACCTGGATGTTCTGTGAGAGGACCAGTGAAAGAACTGTCTGAGAGATGGTTCCTCTATAGGTTTCATATGTTGACTTGCCTTCAGGTTTTTACCAACACGTGTGTTGGTCATTCATTTAACACCTGTAACATACGTCTATTTTTTCACTGATTGGAGGGATTATGCTTGTTTACATGTCTGGCTTTACCCTGAGCTGTGAGCTTTTTTAGGACAGTGCTTAGTCATCTGTTTTTCTCCCTATTCCCAAAAGAACTAATGAAACTTTGGATATAGTTGTTATTTAATAGAGATTGGTTGCTTGGAACCAGAAAGGCAAGGTCTCCCTCAGTGGAAAGATCAGATCTGCTTCTACATTCTTACCACTGAGGGTTCAAAAATGCCTCAAATAATAAATGGACCCCCGCACTTGAGAAGCTGTTGGCAAAAACTTAGCTTTCAACAGTGTGAGATCTAAAACAATTCCCAAAGCACATCATTTTCCTAATGCAAATTCTTAAAAAATGTAAGCTGCAAGTTCTAAGAAAATTGAGGATGCCTTCCTCTAGAGAGAAGTCACTGTCCTTTAGAATAGAAAAGTATCATAGTGCAATCCACTCGAGAAGAACATTTCTGTTCCCCTGGAAACAGCCTGCTTAGCAGATGGCCTTCACATTTAGGGCCTTGATAGTCTCAGGATTGGAAACTACCATCCGAAATGGAGAAGAAAATTTGATTTTCTGGGTATGTGGTCTTCAAATGGAGATGGTTTTTCAAGTGTTACTTGGGGGAAAAAAGTATGGTAATATTATCTGAAGCTCTGAATTTATCTATGTCCCTCTATTGCTTAGATACGTGCTAACCAAGGATATTTTTTTTTTTTTGTGAGTAGACATGAAGTGAGCTGAGATCAGGAAAGATTCCTATAAGGATAAATTCCCACCTTACATTTCCCTATATGTTGTCCTCTCTGTCTAGATCACTTTTCCTCCAGCTACCCTCAGACAACTAATATTGGTACATTTTTTATATCCCAGCTTTGTGGCCACTTCCACTGGGGAAGTTTCCTTGAATTTTTAGATCCAATTTGGTTCTCTCTCTCTCTTTCTTTTTAAGATTTATTTATTTATTTATTAGCAGAGAGGGCAGAGGGGGAGTCTCAAGTAGACTCTACACTGAGTGTGGGCCCCAACATGGCATTCGATCTCATGACCCTGAGATTTGACCTGAGCCGGAACCAAGAGTTGGGTGCTTAACTGACTATGCCACCCAGGTGCCCCTGGTTCTCCTGTTTGAACAATTTCCTTCTTCCAATAGCAGGGCTTGTAAATTAGTATGCCTGTAAGAGCCAAGGTTGAAATGGGCTGTTGATGCAGAATCTTCTGTGATGATGAGAGTGTTCTATATCTGATTTATTATAGTAGCCACTAGCCACATGTGGCTTTTGAGTACTTACTGTGGCTATTGTAACTGAAGACTTGACTTTTAGTTATTATTTAGTTTTTAATTAAAATTAAGATTTAAATAATTACATGTAGCTAGTGGCTACTATAACAGACTAGCATAGACAGGTCTATAGGAAAAAGAAAAGCATAAATATGACGATGACTGGAACTTGGGCTCAATGTCAGGGAGACAGAAAGGAGTACTGAGGACTGTGGGAAACCAGAAATCATGTGCCTTTTTTTTTATTTTTATTTTTTTAGGATTTTATTTATTTACTCATGAGAGACACAGAGAGAGAGAGGCAGAGACACAGGCAGAGGGAGAAGCACGCTGCATGCAGGGAGCCTGATGCGGGACTCGATCCCAGGTCTCCAGGATCAGGCCCTGAAGGCAGTGCCAAACCGCTGAGGCACCTGGGCTGCCCATCATGTGCCTTTTAAAAAAAAAAAGGACAGCTGTTGCTCAGCTCTAGCTAATTTTTAAAAAGTATAACAAAAAATTCTTATTTTATTGCAAAATTTCCTTATTCAGTATATGTGCTATTGAAGCAAGCACCGAAATTTCCTTATTAAAAAAAAATGTTGGTAGCAGTCTAAAATTCTTGATCAGATTTTGCCCCTGTGTAGCCATTTTGTGACTTCTCTGATTTCTCCATGGCAAGTATTATTACAACTATTGGTTTAAGTTTTGTTTAATTTTATCTCCCCAGTTGACTCTAAACTCCATGTAGACAGGGGCGATACCGATCTCGTTCACTATTATGACTCAGTATTCAGTTTGGTATTGACTAGACACTCAGTAATATTTGTTGAATGATTTTTGGATACATAAGATAAAAATAAATTAAAAGATGGGGAAAAAAGCCAAACCTAAGAAATAAGAGACCATGAATGTGGTCTCTGGATGAAATCCAGCTTGCTTTTCTGCATGGATAAGCAATTGCCTGGATGAGAGAAAGTCTTCTGGATATAACTCACTACATGATGGTGGGTTTAAGGAACGAGATCAGATCTTAGACGAACACATTATGTGGCTTGAGTATGCCTTATTCCTTGAGAAATGAGAAGGAATGGAATAGATCAAAGGATTCTAGATAGGGGACACTCTTTGTGAAAGCACTTATTCCACTATAAACTCTAAAGGACAACAGGAAGGGGTACTGGGTGGTTCAGTGGTTGAGCCTCTGCCTTTGGCTCAGGTTGTGATCCCCAGGTCCTGGGATTGAGTCCTGTATCAGGCTCCCCACAGGCAGCCTGCTTCTCTCTTTGCCTATGTCTCTGCCTCTCTTAGTGTCTCTCATGAATAAATAAATACAATCTTAAAAAAAAAATAAAGGACAATAGGAAGAATCAATTGTTTTAAGACTGTAGTGAACATGCTGTTGCTGTTATGTGTCATGGCATCCATATCCCAACTGAAACTGTTCTTTTTTTTTTTTTTTAAGATTTTATTTATGGGCAGCCCCAGTGGCTCAGCGGTTTAGCGCCGCCTTCAGCCCAGGGCGTGATCCTTGAGACCTGGGATGGAGTCCCATGTCAGGCTCCCTGCGTGGAGCCTGTTTCTCCCTCTGCCTGTGTGTCTGCCTCTCTCTGTGTGTGTCTTTCATGAATAAATAAAATTTATTAAAAAAAAAAAACCAAAAAACCCAAACAAACAAAAAAGATTTTATTTATTTATTCATGAGAGACACACAGAGACAGAGGCAGAGAAGTAGGCTCCATGCAGGGAGCTCCATGTGGGACTGGATCCTGGGACTCTGGGATCACGCCCTGAGCTGAAGGCAAATGCTCAACCGCTGAGCCACCCAGGCGTCCCACCAACAGAAACTGTTCTGTCTTAATATCTCAAACTACCTGAATATCCTAGAAATTGCAGGGTTGAGGGTCCAAAAATTGTTAAAAACCATGGGTCAAGATCTTTGATGCTAGTAATAGTCTATCGCATGGAATTGCATTTGTGGAGTGTTGGTAAAACTTAGGAAGTTTAACTGAATTAAATTATCTGCTATCTGGTTATCCAGTTGAGTTTATAAAAAAGCTGACTCAAAGGAAATATCCTCTTTAGTTGTATGTGACATTTGCCTGCATTCCACATTTGGCTACTAAAGCAGCTGTTTTGAATTAAGCAAATTGAGATGAGAAATTTCAAGAAGAGAACAAATTGTGTTTATTTTCATGCTGCTACTCTTTTCTTTTTGTCTATAGATGAGTTTTCATAATGATTCTCTAAGATGTATAACTGTAATAGACTCTTAGGAATCTAAAGCTGATTAGTGCCCTCACCCCAAAGGGTGTAGACATCCTAATCCCTGAAACATGTGACTGTGTTGCCTTATATGGTAAAAGGATCTTGCAGGTGTGATTCAATAAGGATCTTGAGACAGAGTGATTATCTTGGATTATCTGGGTGAGCCCACTGAAATCACAAGGATCCTTATAAATGAAATAGGGAGGTAGGAGAGTTAGAGCCAGAGGAGATGGGATGATGGAAGAAGAGGTTAGAGTAACATGATTTCTGGCTTTGAAAATGGAATGTGCCCATGAGCCAAGGAATTCAGGTAGCCTCTGGAAGCTGGAAAAGGCAAAGGCAAAGATTCTCTCTGAGTTTTCAGACAGACTATGGTTCTGCTGACACCTTGCTTTAACCATTTTGAGGTCCATTTTGGATTTATTGCCTCTAGAACTATAGTATAGAAAATTTGTATTGTGTTTTAGTTCATTATGTTTGTGAGAATTTGTAGCAGCAGGAATAGAAAATTACTATACCAGTGAACAAAATGAAGGCTGTTTACAAGTGATGATGGCTTTATTTTCTACACCAATAATTGTGAGTTGTGATCTGATAAGTGAATTCATTTATCCAATAGTATTAATTAATTACCTGCCATATGGAGGACACTGTTTAAGACACTTGGGGATTCAATGGTGAACAAACCCCATCATAATCCTTTCCCTCAGAGACCTGTGTTTCGTGGAGACAGACATTAAACAACTAGACATGCAAAAATTTAGTCACACATGTAGTGTTATAAGTAGAAGTGGAAGTGTGTAGTCTGAATAGGTAGTCAGGGAGGGCTTTTCTGAGGAAGTGATCTTTTGGTTGAGCTCCAAACACTGAATGGGAGTTAGCAAGGAAAGGGGGATGATGGGTAAGAGCATTTCTGGTAGCAGGAACATGTGTGAGAATCCCAGGCAGAAGTCCCTGGCATCCTTGGAGAACAAAATAATTCTGGTGTGGATAGAAGGGAGGTGCAGGAATGAACCTAGTGGAGTAGGCCTTGAATATCAACACAGTGGAAGCCAAGGAAGGTTTTTAAGCTGGAAGGAATCAAGGACTATAGTAAGGTTGTGTCATTTTGCCTATGATGTGGAGGAATAATTGTAATGAGGTGGGGAATAAATGAGAAGTGACTATATTTCATCCAAAGTGGGACATTTCTGAGTGAGAGGAAGTGGTATTAATACCTGCTGAGACAGCGTCAACAAGGGCTGATCCAAGCAAACTGGGCACTAGAAGGTGAGCCAGAGGGGTGGTAGCCCCTTGAGAACCTCATTAGAATATACTTTATTTTTTCCTTGGCCCTTTATGTTCATTTGATACTAGAATAAAACTTACAGATAAATAATTTTAAACAGCTTCATTTGTTTTGTACATTGCCCTCTGTAAACAAGCTTGTTTGTTTCTACTCCACCTATTTCCTTCACCTGCTGCCACAGAATCCATGGGTCTCACCTCTGAAGAGATGCCACATGCAAGCAGGTCACACACGTGGCAACAAAGGTTTATGCCATTGAACTTGACAGTCTGGTTTTCTGGATGGAAGCTGTGATTTCTTAAGCCTGTGCTTAAGTTTTAATTGCATTTCCTGTCAGTATTGGAGAATGTTGAGCAGTTTGCTGGTTTTTGGCAGTGATTTCCAATAAGGGGCACTGTATTTGAACCCCTATAATTCAGCCATAGAACCTCACCTGAGGATCCTACCCTGACTCTTGCCTAATGTCTGATTATGGGGAAAGAGTAAGAATATTTACAATCAAACATGTGATTTATGTTGCTACTAATTCTACCATTTTGTGTGAACCTCAAGGAAATTTTCATACTTGACATTTGGTCTTACTATACTTATACCTACATTTTGCATTTTGATAGAGATGCTCTGTTTCCTGTATAGGATAAAGCTTTTTAAAATTTCCTGTTAAATGTGATGCAAAGGCCAAACTCTTATAGGCTACCTTTGGGGGTCTCACATGGTTATGCCCTCCCACCCCCACCTTAATAGTCAGCCCTTCACTATAATCCCACGGATCTTTTCCACTTTTTTGCACATTTTACAGCCTTTCCCCAAGATTCTCTGAGCTGTTTCTGCTTCTAGAACTCTGTGTTTTCCATACTCTCACTTGGGATGCCCTTCCATTCTTACAGGTCCATCTCAGAACTAACTTCCCTCTGTGTTTAGTATGATATTTGTTTTTCTGCTATGACACCAGCTCATGCCATTGACATCCTTGAGGGGTGTATTTCATTCCACTAGTGCCTTGCCCAGTGTACTTCAAATAAATATTTAATTCATTGAATTATGAATATAAATCTTTTTGAATAGGTGATATAATTCTGAATTTTTACTTGTATTTTATAATGTGGAGCAATTTTAACTGAACTTTCCTCCTTTTTCCTATTAGTCCTCAATTTTTGTATAGTTTTTAAAAGAAGTACTTAAATTTATTAAAATTTTTTTCCCCACAGTTTGGCTGGGCCATCTTACTTTTTTCTAAAAAAAGTAGATTTTGCTGTGTAGTCAGTTTCTAGTATATTTTATATGGCCTTTGGTTATGTATGTCAAGGTTTGATAATACTGCTATGAAGTTATTGTTGAATTTATTTTTGAATGTCTTTAATTCATATCCTCTGGACTTCTCTTAAGCTTTCCTTTTAGGGAAGGCTTTCAGAAGTGTGTGGTTTGGTGTCCATGAATTCCTGGAAGTTCTGGATGGTTGGAAAATGATTCATAGTAAATATCTACGGCTGGATTTGCAAATCATATGCTAAAATCTTGCAAGCATCATTGGCTATCAATCATTACCCTGCTGGAAATAAATAAAAGAGATTAGTGTCCATACAAATCTCAGCTATGGCTTTGACATAACAGGCATTCTTTAGGGCAGTGGTTATCAAAGTGTGGTCCTCATACAAGCAGAATCAGCATCACTTGGGAATTTGTTAGAAATCCAAAGTTTTAGGGCCTAACCCAGGCCTACTGAATCAGAAATTCTGAGATCGGGCCCAACAATCTATGGTTTAAGAAGTCTTCCAGTTGATTCTGATTTACACTAAACCTTGATAGCCACTGCTTAGGAAGATGGGGGAAAAATCTGAAATTGCCGTGCCTTTTGTATGTACTTGGTATGTACCTGGAATAAACTTTGGTTTTCTCTTTAGCTCCTTTTCCGAGCTTCCTCTAAGAAGGTCACCATCCTGGGATTTTGTTCATTTATTTATTTATTTTGAATCTAAGAATTGTAAATCTCAATGCTATATCTTAAAGATTTTATTCCCTTTTTTTAATAAAGATTTTATTTATTTATTCATGAGAGAGAGAGAAACAGAGACACAGGCAGAGGGAGAAGCAGGCTCCATGCGGGGAGCCTGATGTGGGACTCGATCCCAGGACCCCAGAATTACACTGTGGGCCAAAGGCAGGCGCTAAACCACTGAGCCACCCAGGGATCCCCCAAGATTTTATTCCTTATTTGGAAGATAGCTGGTAGCATACGGGTATTTGAACAAATTATTATAAATGGTTGCTTATGACATTAATTAGTTTTCTCACACCTCTTTCCCTAGTTGAAAGAGATTTGTTTGTAGGAAGATTTATTTATCTTCTGTATTAGATAGCATTGCACCAAAATTGCAGCTGGCCAAGAATCTTGGACATGGCACTGTATATAGAGCTTCACTGCATTAGAAGAAGAACCCGTTGTGCTGAGAAATAAGCAGAGGCTCAGGAAGGGGAGCCACTCATTCAGGGTTCTCTAGCTAACAAGTGGCAGAGCAGGGGCACACCCACAGCCCCTTCCAAAGTCTCTGCTCCTAAACATCATGTGTACCGCCTCACCAGACCATGAGACAGCACCAAGTAATTACTGCTTTCTGGACCTCTTTGCTCTCAGAGGATTCATGCTCTTGAATTCCTTAAAATCATGCCTCCTCTCTTCTCTCCAGGGTATAAACTTCCAGTCCAAGAAAAGGCTGCTTTCCAGGAAATATTTTGAAAAATTGCTAAGTATAGCAAAGGGCGCTGGAGATATTATTTAGTCTTAGATTTTCAGAACTTTAGGGTAAAAAACTAAATACACTAAAATAAGCAAGTATGTGCATATTTATTCTTATGTATACCACCAAACCTTTGATGGTGGCTATAGGATTGCCTCTTTTTTTTTTTTTTTTATGATAGTCACAGAGAGAGAGAGATAGAGAGAGAGAGAGAGAGAGAGAGGCAGAGACATAGGCAGAGGGAGAAGCAGGCTCCAAGCACCGGGAGCCCGATGTGGGATTCGATCCCAGGTCTCCAGGGTCGCGCCCTGGGCCAAAGGCAGGCGCCAAACCGCTGCGCCACCCAGGGATCCCAGGATTGCCTCTTTTTAACTTTTCCAATTTTGGAAATTGAACAAAAAAAATCACAGCTATCATCAGCTACCTTTATCATTTTTGAACTCTGATTTTTTTTTCTTAGCACTCATTTCCTGGGTGATCTCGTCCAACTTATGGCTCTAGATACCATCTGTTTATTTTCAATTTTCAAATTTATATCTTTGACTTTAACCTCACCTTTGAATTCTAGAATCATCTCTTCAGTTGCTACTCCACCACTCCGCTTGTATGTCTAATAGGCAATTGCAAATGCAGTGAGTCCAGCCTAGATTCTTAATTCCCTCTATTGTCTTGGTCTTCCTTCAGTATTTCCTATTTGATGCACAGGACAAAAATCTTACCCTTACCTTTTAGCCTTTCTTTCTCTCACATCTTACATCCAATTCATAAACAAATCTTACTGGTTCTACTGTCAGCATATGCATCCCCTTCTTACCACCTCATCTACCACTATCCTAGCCTAAAAATACCATGACAGTCTCTCATTTGAATCCAATTCAGTAGTGTCTTGATTGGTTTCCATGCTTCTTGCCTTGCCTCATCTCCACACAGCTCCATAATGATCCTTTTAAAAACGAGGACAAAACTCGCTTTTGTTTCTGCTCAAAACTCTCCCATGGCTCCTGTATCATTCAGAATAAAAGCCAGGGTCCTTCACCATAATAAATCATGTGGATATCATATTATCACCTGATAGGATGTGATGACAAGGACCCTCCACCTTTGTGGTATTCTTCCCCAAACTTATGACTCTAGGCTAAACATGAGGAAAGTATCAGAGAAATCCATATTGGGGGGACAATCTACAAAATACCTGATCAGTAATCGTTAAAATGGCAAACACATGAGGAAGGACTGAGAAATTGTTACAGAGTGGAAGACACTAAAAACACATGTCTTTGTGCATTGTTGGTTTCTGGATGGTATCTTGGAACAGAAAAAAGACATCAGTGGGAAGACTGGTAACATTTGAATAAAGTCTAGAGTTTAATGAATATTGTTGTACTGATGCTATTTTTTTAGTTTTGACAAGTATACCATGGTTGTATAAGATGTTCAGCATTTAGGGAAACTGGCTGAGAGATTACTTTCTGAACTATTTTTGTAGCTATTCTACAAGCCTAAACTTATATCAAAATTAAAATATTAACTAAAAAATAAAAAGTCAAAGTCTTCACAGTGGCCTATTAAGGCCTATGTGAACTGGTTCTTCTTCTTCCTTCTTCCTTCTTCTTCCTTCTTCTTCCTTCTTCCTCCTTCTTCCTCCTTCTTTCTTCTTCTTCTTCCTTTTTTTTTTTTGTATTGTAAAGATTTTATTTATTCACAAGAGACACACAGAGAGAGGCAGAGATACAGGCAGAGGGAGAAGCAGGCTTGCCTGATTCATGACTGGGTCCCAGGACCATGGGATCATGACCTGACCCAAAGGCAGATGCTCAACCACTGAGCCATCCAGGTGCCCTTGTGAACTGGTTATAATAAGTGCTCCAACCCTGTCTTCTATAACTTACCTGCTATAGCCACACCAAACTCTCTCTTGGATCTACCAAATTTGTTTTTGCTTCCCAATCTTTGTACTCGCTTTGTACTTTGCTTGTCTTGTGCATGGAGTGTTCTTTTAGTATATGGTTAGCACTGTCACCTCCTTTAGATACTTGCTTAAATGGTACAGCAGGAGAAAGAACTTCCCTGACCCTTTTCTTCCCCCTGCCCTGTGTATTATCTTGCTTTTTCTTTGTAGGTGTGTGTGTGTGTGTGTGTGTGTGTATTTACTGTCTTTCTCCCTCTTCTAGAGTGTAAGCTCCATGAAGCAGAGTATCTTTTATTTGCTCTTTATCTCTAGAATAATGTTTGACATATAGGGAGGTCTTAGACTTTTGCTGAATGAATAACTGAATTTCATTAAAAATTTAGATCAAATAATTTCAAAAGGAGCAATAGCCTTTTAGATGGAGTGGGTTTAACTTTATGAAAAAAATCACAGACTTGAACTTTTCTGGTTTGTTTTGCTGTAGACTAATGAAAATTTGAGGGCAGATTGGCACTGGTCTGTGAGGTGGGATTTTAGAGCTATAGGGCTAGATCTTTCTTCCAAAGGAAAGTAGTATTATAGTTATTCTAAAGTCATGCTATCCAATACAATAGCCACTAGCCACATGTATTTGCTCATATTTAAATTAATCAAAGTTAGACAAAATTAAAAACCCAATTCTTCCATTGGACTGTTTCAAGTGCTCAATAGCCGCATGTGGCTAGTAACTACCTCATTAGAGCAGCTATAGAACATTTTTATCATCACAAAATGTGTTGGCAGCATAGTTTTAGACAGGCCTTTGTTTTAATGTCTTCAGATAATAAAAATCAAATGATAATGGCAGCAGCTATAATATTTGGCACTTATTACATGGCAGGCACTGTGCTATTTGCACTCTAAGTGTTCTTTCATCCCCAGATCCTTGGAAGGGGTACTATTTTTATGTTTTAGATGAAGAAGTTGAAAATCAAGGAGAGTAAGGAAGGTTCCCAAGGCCACAGAACCGGTAAGATAGATTTCAAACTGAAAAATCAATTTGCTACCAAAGTAAGGCCTGTAAATACTGCGATTCAGAGAAGCAGTATTCACAACCATGCGGCATTACCCCATTTTGTGTGTCTTTGGATTACCTTCTCTTGTCAGGCAATATGTTTCTTTCTTTCTTTTCTCTGCAATCTCATCAATAAAATTCAGCTTTATTCTGCAGGGTAAACTTTATTACTAATTGTCTCCTCACTATTCTGAATTTGCAAATATCTGTCCCCCATGTCCATTATAGATATTGGTTACAGGCACTGCTTACTACTGATAGGTAGGTGTCCTCCTTGCAATGTGTGATAAAGGATAGTGCTGTCCATTTCACTTTCAGTTTTCTCTTTGGGTTGCTGGTTGGGTACTTTAAAAAAATGTTGTATTTAGGGCAGCCCAGGCGCAGTGGTTTAGTGCTGCCTGCAACCCGGGGTGTGATCCTGGAGACCTGGGATCGAGTCCCCTGCCTGGAGCCTGCTTCTCCCTCTGCCTGTGTCTCTGCCTCTCTCTCTCTCTCTCTCTGAATAAATAAATAAATAAATCTTTTATTTTATTTTATTTTTTTTATTATTATTTATTTATGATAGTCACAGAGAGAGAGAGAGAGAGAGAGAGAGAGAGGCAGAGACACAGGCAGAGGGAGAAGCAGGCTCCATGCACCGGGAGCCCGATGTGGGATTCGATCCCCGGTCTCCAGGATCGCGCCCTGGGCCAAAGGCAGGCGCCGAACCGCTGCGCCACCCAGGGATCCCAAATAAATCTTTTAAAAAAATGTTGTATTTGAGTGTAGCTGATACACAATGTTACCTTAGTTTCAGGTATACAACAATTTAGCATCTCAATGTTGTGCTATGCTCATCAAAAATGTAGTTGCCATCTGTTATTATATAAAGCTCTTATAATATCATTGGCTATATTCCTTGAAGATTCCACCAAAAAACTACTAGAGGTAATAAATGAATTCAGTAAAGTTGCAAGATACAAAATTAATACTCAGTAATCAATAGTGTTTCTATACACCAATAGCAAATAGCAGAAAGAGACATTAAGAAAACAATTCCATTTACTATTGCACCAAAAAGAATAAGATACCTAGGAATAAATTTAGTCAAGGAGGTGAAAGACTTGTACTCTAAAAAACTATAAAACACT
This sequence comes from Vulpes vulpes, assembly GCF_048418805.1. NCBI lineage: Eukaryota > Metazoa > Chordata > Mammalia > Carnivora > Canidae > Vulpes > Vulpes vulpes. The sequence goes on from NC_132788.1 coordinate 87,182,700, forward strand.
GATAAAATCAAAGATGACTCAAATGGGATTTTCTATGCTTATGGATTGGAAAAATTAATATTGTTAAAATGTCTATACTACCAAAAGCAGTCTACAGATTCATTGCAATCCCTATTAAAATACCACTGGCATTTTTCACAAAACTATGACAAATAATACAAAATTTATATGGAACCACAAAACACTCCAAAAGACAAAGCAATCCTGAGAAAGAAGAACAAAGCTGGAGGTATTACAATCCCACCTTTCAAGATATACTCCCAAAACTTTAGTAAACAAAACAGTACAATACTGGCACAAAAATAGACGCATATATCAATGAAAGAGAATAGAGAGCCCAGAAATAAACCCACATGTATGTGGTCAATAGATCTGTGACAAAGGAGACAAGAATATACAATGATTGAGCATTTTAGCTATGCTTGTGCTCCACTGGGATTGTGAATTGTTGCACAAGGGTAAAGTCCCAGGCATTGATAGAGCTGGTAATTGCACATGGCTCCTCTGGAGTGGAGGTCATTGGAGCATGGGAAGATGTTTCCTGAAACCTAAAAGAAGGAAATTCTAGATTGTTAGGAGAAAGCCCTCTGAGAGAGAGAGACCCTGCTTGATTTGAGAAATGATCACGAAACTAGTCATTTTAATCTCATGTATCTAGATCAGAGAGAATTTTTGTTTCTTATTTTGGTTGTTTTGGTTTACAATTAAGGAATATGTCTAGATCTTCTATAAAGAAACTTTTTTCTAGTGTAAATTGTATAATGCTTATTTTGTGCAGCCAAAGGGTATTTTTAGAGGGAAGAGAGTTTATTTAGGATGATTTCCCTTATTGAAGCATTCTCTGAGAGAAGTGGTCTGATATGCAGTAACTAGGCCATATGTCTGTTACGGAGGTCACTGTTGACAATTTGAATAATATTGTTCTTGAAGAGAACAGCTAATGGTGGTGATTGACTGCCAAAATTCAGCCTGTCAGGCCTGATCTGATTCTCTGTGGTTCAAAAAAGATAGAGAAATATGTCAAATGCAGATAAATATGTCATAATTATAACCCCTGCATAATTGCTTCAAGCTCAACCTCTTTAATTTATAATGTATTGTGTGCAGTTTTACCCATAGACTCTGATGGAGTTTTTTGATTGTAACAGATTAGTTGGTAGGGCTTTCCTAAAAGAAGTGTGTGCACACAAGTGAAGAGCTTGAAAAGGTTTTTATGTATTGAAGATAGAATGTTCAGTTCAATGACTGAAGTGTAAGAGACAGGTCTTGAAAGATAAGTATGGAGTCAAGGTAGGAAAGGCTTTGAAGCCTCAATAAAATAATTTTTTTCTTAATATAGGAGTCATTCAAATTATTGGGGCACCATAATTTTTAGTTTTTTTGAATTGGAATTCAAAGGGTATGTGTATAGTATGATGCTTGATAACATAAGCCCTGAAATCATACTGTCCTGATTAATTGCAAATAACTTAAGTGGCTTAAGCCTCAGTTTTTACATTTCTAAAATGGGATTAGTAATAGTTCCTACCTCTTAAGGTTGGCTTGAGGATAACTTTGAGATAGACAAAACACATGTCATGGTTGTTTGCCTTTCATCAGCAGCTAACATATTTTAATTTTAATCTGTTTTTATCCCTTGAGTCAAATATGCCTAAAAAAAAAAAAAACTATTGCAATAATTGATGTAAGAGGTAGTACATATCCTGAAGGTGCTGGGAGAACTGGCAAAGAACATTTGAATGCCATTGGTACTATTTTAATTTTTAAAAAGATTTTTATTTATTTATTTATTTATTTATTTTGAGAGAGAGAGAGAGAGAGAGAGAGAGAGAGAGAGAATGAGCAGGTAGGGGGCAGAGGACCACCCACTGCAGGGACCCAGGACCAGAGATCCTGATCTGAGCCAAAATCAAGTCAGATGTTCAACCGACTGATCCACCAGGTACCCCAGTACTATTTTATGACATAATCTTTAGGTCACCTTTCTTTTCCTACTTTAGTGATAAAATGCTTAAAAATCACAAATACTAATTATTTCAGTTTTATAAAGAAGCTAATATTTTCTGACATTTATAATTCTGACATACATAATTTTTGAAGTCTTTTTCCTGCCTAATGACCTTGAATTCAAGGATCCTAAGGGAACACCCTATTACTCTATAATAATTTGGATGATTTTAAACCACTTTACTATGATGACTTATGGATGCTGTCTTGCCTTATTCAAATTGCCTTTATCACCTTTTCAAATGGTGGGTATGATAAATCATTTAATTTAATTAATGTAAGGCTCAACAGTGTGATGAGAACTATTTAAAATTATGAAGCTTTTTCTCATTTTCTATTTATCATTGGAGATGTCTCAATATCATGTTATTAATAAGCATTAATAAGTTGATTGTTAGTCAATAGTTTTCTTAATAATTAACAAGTTATTATAAGTTATTAATAAGTATTATAGTAAGGCTAGAAACATTCTGGGGAAATGGCAAAGACTGCCTCATCTTCCTTGAATGTTTTAGCTTGTTACTATTGCTTTTGATTTTTTTTCTTAGATGATTCTCTAGAAAGACAAACCAGTTCAGACTTTGTACCTAAATATTATACTCAAGTACCTTTAGTTCTTATAGTTTGTCCTGTACTAATGATGGTTCCACAGCGGAACCAGGAGACCCAAATTCTATTCAGTTTGATACTAATAGTGTCACTAGGGAGGCTATTGTCAATTCTCTGAAACCACCTTTTCTTTATTCATAAAATCTGAAACTGGTGCCTTTCAAGGTTTTAAGAATGGTGGACGTGCCTTCTGTGTGTTTTGGACTGTGCATGGGGTTGAACCATGGACAGACCTTGCCCTCAGGGAATTTATAGTGCTAGAGGGGAGCTGGTGATAAAGCAGTACATGAGTATCACCATCAATTGTCCCATTAAAAAAAAAAATCTATCTGTATATTATTATGTGAACTCCTGAAGGGCAGGGACTTTTTTAGGTTTATTTTCTTCACTGCTATCTCCTCAATAAACAGAAACAATCCCTGGCACATGGTAGGCACTTGGTAAATATATGCTAAATAAATATATTACACATATTGTTAACTAATATAACAAATATGTATAGTCTTGAAAATTGCATTTTGTAAAATCATACATTAAAAGTATTCGGGCTTATGGGAAAGATAGAATTGCTATAGACTATTCAGTACCTATGCACATTAGTAGCTAAAGCACTAACTAAACCAATAGTTGATGTTTCTTTCCCCACCCCAGGAAAACATAGCCAGTCCAAGCAGACATCTAAGTCTTGCTGGAGGCTGTTTCAGGGGATGTCTTTTTGTTGTTGTTTAGATTCTTTTACACTTTTATTAATGTATAGTACACAAGTCAGGTGTACACGTCTTAAACATATACTTTGATGGATTTTTGTTTGTATCCTCTGTGTATATACCTAAAATAATTGAAAGAAGGAACACCAACAGATATTTGTATATCATGTTCATAGCAGCATTACTCACATTATTCACAAAGGTGGAAAGACCACAAGGGTCCATTGATGAATGGATAGACAAATGTGGGTACACATGTGTCTATTTGTACAATAATATCCAATACAGTGGATATTATTCAGCCTTAAAGAGTAAGAAACAACTGATACACACTACAGCATGGTAAAACCTTGAAGACACTGTGCTAAATGACATAAGCCAGTTACAGAGAGACAAATACCATGTGATTCTACTTATATGAGGTACCTAGGATAGTCCAATTCACAGAGACAGAAAGTAGAATGGTGGATGTCATGGGCTGAGGGTATGGGGCTCTGGGAGTTTTTGCTTAATTAGTTGGAATTTCAATTTGGGATGATAAAGTTCTGGAGACATGATAATGTGAATGTACTTACTGCCACTGAGCCGTATACTTAAAATGGTTAAGAGGGTAAATTTTATATTATGTGTATTTTACCACAGTTTTAAAAAAAAGAAAAATGTTTGTACTCACATAATCCCCACTCAAATCAAGATAGATTTCCTGCCTCTAGAAGACCCCTTGTGCCTCTCTCTGTCAGTTATGTCCCCTATTCCTGTCAGTCACTAAAGCTCATGTAAACGGACTTAAGTTGTATGTAGTCTTGTGTTTGGCTTCTTCTCTCATCATCATGTCTGTAAAATTCTTCCATATTGTTGCACTTATCAGTAGTTGGCTCTGTTATATTGTTGTATAATATTCCATTATATGAGTATACTTGTTTACCAGTCTGTTGTTGATGACATTTTGGTTGTTTTCAGCTTTTGTTTAAGTAAACTGCTATGATCATCCTTGTATATATATTTTGGTGGACATCTTTGCTCATTTCTCTTAGGTAGAATTGTTTGGTCATAAGGTAGTTCAGTAGATACTGCCAAATAGTTTTCTTTTTTCTTTTCTTTTCTTTTCTTTTCTTTTCTTTTCTTTTCTTTTCTTTTCTTTTCTTTTCTTTTCTTTTTTTTTTCTTTCTTTTTTTCTTTTCTTTTCTCTTTCTTTCTTTCTTTCTTTCTTTCTTTCTTTCTTTCTTTCTTTCTTTCTTTCTTTCTTTCTTCTTTTTTTTAGATTTTATTCATCTATTCATGAGAGAGAGAGAGGCAGAGTCACAGGCAGAGGGAGAAGCAGGCTCCACGCAGGGAGCCCAATGCGGGACTAGATCCCGGGACTTCAGGATCACTCCCCGGGCTGAAGGCAGGCGCTAAACCGCTGAGCCATCTAGGGATCCATCCAAATAGTTTTTTAAAGTGGTTGTATCAGGTTATACTCTGACCAGTACTATATGAGCATTCCAACTGAGCCACCTCCTTATCAACTCTTACTGTTGTTGGTGACTAAGGAAATAATAAAAATGCATAAAAGACTAGGGTGAAAAGGCTCATTTTGTAGTGCTGATTTGTGCAGTGGAAATAAAGCTGAGTTGGTGGGGCTTCTGTTAAGGAGGGCATGGAAAAGAGTACAACTTCCTACAACCTGTGAGCCAGGTAGGGCTTGGGTATGACTGGGTAGGGAGCCTAGATACAGAGGATTTTTTTTAGTTTTTAAAAAATAGAGCTGAAAAGCCTTCAGTAAAACCAAGAACTGTTTCTTTCCTGTTGGAGGTTGTAAATTGACTCTTATATTCTTACTCCTCATTGTCTCAGAAAAATTGCTTATGAACCAACAACAACTTACACATAATACTGAATTCATTACCATCTTCACTGATCACATCTGAGGTCATTGGTTTATGAAAACATATCTTGTAGCAAAACATACCTATATGCATAGAAAATTAAGAATGGGGGTGAATGCTATGGGACGGGAGGAGCAGACAGAGGATGTGAGGGTGTTTTCAAAGGAGTGGTTATGAGTGATTTTAAATCTAAGCAGGGAAAGTGGGGAAATGACCATAGAATACTGATGACAGAGTACTAAGACCCATGTATTAGAGATCAGGATGAGGTGGAAGTAATTGAGCAAGGAAGATAGAGGATGGGAGGTGAGGTGAAAGAGCAGGATGTTAGTTAGCATAAAGATTATAAAAGGGGGGCAGTTTTTGGTGTTGACAAGGTCTTGAAAGTAGTCATAGACATGTTGCCATAGAACTAATGGAAATATTTTTGGAGATGAGATAAAGAACAAGAGGCCAGAGCAGTTGGATGAGTCCACAAGAAGATGGAAGTTGCTAGAAAGGATGTGAGGGATTGGGATGGAGAAGAGAACGGTGAGCCCAGGACCTTCAGGTAGGACTGTGTAGGCTCTTCTTCTTCCCTGATCACCTGGGAAAGTGGCCTACGGGTGGGATGGGGAGACCCTTTTCACATTCTCAGAGTGCCTCAGGCTCTCTTCTCATCTTTGCAGACTTCTGCCGTTTCATATCTCTTTCCTGTCTCTTAAAAAAAAATAACCACTTAGGGGCGCCTGGGTGGCTCAGCAGTTGAGTATCTGCTTTCAGCTCAGGGTGTGATCCCTTGGTCCTGGGATCAAGTTCCACATTGGGCTTCCTTCATGGAGCCTGCTTCTCCCTCTGCTTCTGTCTCTGCCTCTCATGAATAAATAAAGTCTTTAAAAAAAAAAAAAAACACTTACCATGAACTTTTAATTTTTTATGACTACAAAATTTTAGTTGACGTTTTTAGTCTCTTATTGGGTTTTTTTTTTTTTTTTTTTTTTGAATCTCTATTATGTTCTAAGCATGGTGCTAGGTGCAGGGGAAATGATGGTAAAAACTCCAAGGGATCTTGCAGAGGATTAATTTAAAACTAAACAAAACAGAAACAGTCTTCCTGCATGTGGGCTGAAGGTATTTTCTCTAATTTAGCATATGAGACTTGGTTGCTTATGGGAAAAATCATAAGTGAAATATAGATCATAAAATATTTTGCAGGTAGATAATTTGCGTCTTGGAACAAATTACAAATGATATCTCTTTATTAGGATCCTAGGCCCTTTAACTGCTATTAATGTAGCTGAAATATTGATATATTTTCATAAAAATTAATAGAAAGCATCTCAGTTGCAATAGTAGTTCAGTAAACAGAAAGTTGATGCAATTGTATGAGGCATAGTTTCCATTTTTCATAAATGCTGGTGCTTGGTGAGGCAGATTGCTGGATCCAAGAAAGTGAAGTTCTGGCCCGAGCCCAGTAAGTTAGGGGCCAGGGCCTATCTGCCCAGTGGTTGATGGACTGGTAGCATCAATAGGATGATATCTTATTTCCTTTCAGAAAACAGAGCTTGGTTTCCTTTGATATTGGTGTCAGTGCCATCCAGCCAGTGACCATGAGGAACATACTTGTTGAACATAACTGGATTTGTTATTCATTGCAGCAAGGGATAATAGGCCCTATGGGGAAATTTGGTGTGTTTCAATAAGAGGGTATTAGAGAAAAACTTATCATAGAATTTGGGCTTGGGTTTGGTGATTCAGAGAAGGGGATTTTGCTCTAGATTGGATGGCACGAGAAAGTGGGTGCAATTCTGTGATCGAGTAGCTCAATAAATCTTATTTCTAGGGAGGGAAGACTAGAGCAAATATAAAATTATCATTGGTAAATAAGCAGCAGTCACTCATTTTAGCCAAGGGAAACTATTGGGGAGGATCCCTGGGTGGCGCAGCGGTTTGGCGCCTGCCTTTGGCCCAGGGCGCGATCCTGGAGACCCGGGATCGAATCCCACATCAGGCTCCCGGTGCATGGAGCCTGCTTCTCTCTCTGCCTGTGTCTCTGCCTCTCTCTCTCTCTCTCTCTGTGACTATCATAAATAAAAAAAAAAAAAAAAAAAAAAGGGAAACTATTGGGTATTTTGTTGATGGCACAGTGGCCTCTTATTATTTATTGTCTGTGCTTAGGCAAAATGATAACATGGTCTTGTTTTGTCTCTCTTTATCATGGTCTCAGAATAAACTTTTCTGATGTTCGTGTTCTGTGAGGTCATTTATGTCCAACAGGAGGTTAACCTGGCCCAGCCGAAAGTGCCAGGCCAGCTTCTGGACGTCAGACACTTCTTTATCCCCCTCATTAGCTTCTATGTAGAATACATATATGTCTGTGGATTAAGAGTTTGTAATCTTGGGTATATGTGCATATTAAAAACTGTGTGTGGGTGTCTTTTTTTAAACAGCCTGGACTGTGTGGTCCCATCTTTGCTTGGTATCTCTGTCTAGCAACCACAATAATAATTTCAAATAGCTCAAGTTCTGTAGTTAAATTTCTCAAATACAATGAAGCAGCATAAGACTGCAATAATACTTCCTTATAATAGTAAACAAATGCACTCCTTACCTGATCTGTGTTTCTCTTGCCCATCATCCCTATTCCCATTGCCATGAAAAATGCCTCACACCTACCCAAGCCATAGCTTTAAGAATTTCTGATCTTTTTTTACCTTTCTTATTTCTTCTTTTTTCTGGATTTGGACATTTGGGTGTTTTTTTTTTTTTAATTTGGTCATAAATAGTGCTACTTCAGACATCCTTTTATATAAACACTAAGGTCTTTGTGTAAATAAATCCATTGGATAAATTCCTAGCAGTGGGATTGGTGGGCAAGTCAATTAAAAACTTGCCACATTACCTTATAAATGAGTTGTGCTTGTTTAGACACTCACCAACAGGATTTGAGAAGGCCTGTTTTACCACACTCTGGCCAGTGTTGGTTATGCTAAACCTTTGCATGTTTGCTGATCTGAATCTAAAAATATGATTATATGCAACCCTTTGTATGTACATGTATATACATTGTTATATATATATATATGCGTATATATATATATGACAGTAAATATAATTGACATGTAGTAAACATACAAAAACCTTAAATCTATGTGTCACTTTTCAGTCTTCATATTCTAAGTTGCTATGGATACCTTTTTAAATACTATTGACATAATGTTATTTAGAAATATAACACCAAAATATATAGGTGAATTGACATGTATATTTGGCAGTTCTTAGCCTTCAGAGATGACATTTTATAGAATTTTTTAAAAAGGTATTTGGTGGAGAGGAAATGCTGAAAATAAATTTAAACATAGAAATGGTCACTCAAAGAGTAAGGACTCTTGGATAAAGCCAACCACTGGGGCTGGGACATGATTAGTTACTAGGGAGATGCCAAAAAAAGCTTTGGTAACTAAGGTGCAGGTGCCAAGAACAGTGGATTGAAAAAAAAAAGAGATTTACATAAATTGCAGGCTAAAGTGTCAGCAGAAATGGTGTGGTTATCCTGCCAAATGAACTACTGGTTGTCATTTTTCAGCTATTTTTTTTTTGATAGCCTTTGAGTTTGTTATCCCTCTATTAATTTGTCCCCTGTCTATTTGACAAACATGGATGCCTTTTCCTAACATATTTGTGTGCCATCTTAATTTGGGGAAAATGTTTTCCCATCCAAGAGACATAATTCAGTTGGTGTAGTGTGAAATGGGGACAGTGGTTAACAAGGGTCCCACCACAACGCTGACAAGTCTTGCCCTCCCAGCAAAGGAATCTTTTCAATTGGGATCATTCATACTGACCTACTTGGATGCTCTATTTTTGGTTTCCAAAATTCATTTTAGTCACAAAGATTCCTTTGAAAAATGAAATCTGAAGAGGTGAGGACAGTTCAGATTCCACAGAGCCCCATTTGTCAATAGACATGGATGGCTGCCTTGTGTTAGGGAGAGAACCAGTTAAATTCCTCTCTCTGAGTTGGTCTGTGGTGGTGCACTGTGTGTCTTCATTCCTGGCATGGCAAAAGGCACCCAACTAGGAGATGGCTGCTCATTGGGAAAATATGAGGGAGAGGAGAAATATGATGGCCTCAGTCAGAAGCCAACTCGTTCTGGGAACCGGTTGTTCCCAAGATGGAAGAAATGTTTAGGCATTGCCTGCAGCTCAATTAGGGAGGAGTCTTAGTCTTTTGAAGGAATCTGTCTTTAGGTTTCCTTTTATCCATTCAACATGTCAGACCAGGGGGCTTTTGTTTGTTTACTTGAACTACAGAACAATATGACTGTAATGTATTTTACATTTTGCTATAGCTGCTGTTCATCAGTCTACCCACTCATCCATCTATTCAGTATTTGCTGATCATGAACTATAGGTGAGGTATAGAGCATTTATTGCTGAAGAAGATCTATATGGTGCCTATCCTTTGACCTCCCATTCTAGGGGAAGCCAAAAACCAAATAAATAGTTAAAAGTGTGGTATTTGTTCAGAAGTGGGAAGGAACAGAGTATATGGGAGAGTTAGGAAGGACACTTAAATTTATTTTAAATGGTCAGGCAGTGCCTTCCAAAGCAAGTGGTGCTGCATTTGAAAACGGAGGGAGGAATTGCTGTTGGCCAATCAAATGATGGAGGAAGCAAGTGGTGGTGGTATGTTTGTGTCCATAGTGTTTCATACAGAGTGGCATCATCTGCAAAAAGTTAGGGAAAAGGAGAGAAATTATTTGTATAGAAAACTCTTGGCTGTAGCTAAGAGAACTGAGGTCCTTGGTTTAAACTATACATTGTGCACACTTATCACAATTATGAAACAGAGGATATAATCTATAACCATAGCCTGATATTTCTTCCAGTAAACCAGAATACCTTTTGTGTTATCTTTAATTCTCGGCACAGAGAGTTTTTATTTGGGTTCAGCAGCCTCAATAATTTTTACCCTCTTTAGGCCTACCATGGGTTGTTAGTAACATTGTCTTTGATTACTAAAACATTTTAATATGCTGTTGACCGTATATGACACAGTAAAAGTAAAATGGTCCCTCTCCTTGTACCAGTGAGTGAGTTATCTAAGCTTCCTCTGTGATTCATCATAACTTTTGTGTCTTCAATTTTTTTTTATCAGAAGATTCCAGAGCTTCTCACTGAATTGTTGTGTGGATTGTTATAGGAATTTTGAAATGCTCCTAAATTTTGTGCAAAAACGACAGGATATTTCCATAGGGGTAGGTTATATTCCTTGGAATGGAGTGTGGCTTTGGGCAAGTTTATAACCTGCTAGGTGGCCCTTGTTGTTGTTGTTGTTTTTTTTTCTTTAGCAGGTTGAGAAGCATCTGAACAGAACCCCCCCCTAAGGTGCTTAATATTCTACAGGGGATGCCACATAGTAGGTTATCAATAAACAAGAATCACTATTGTTTTTTTGATGAGCTGGTAGCTTCGTAGGCTCTGAAATAATATCCCTTAACTTCTATAACCAAAGTCAGCAGAATAACATTGTTTGAACTCACTTTCAGTTTTGCAGAAGTGGGTGGCTTCTTTGTTATTTTCACTTGCTAATGCTTAGTCAGTACCTAATGTTAGCCTGACAAGAAGCAGAGAAAAAGAGAATCTTAGTAACAGCTACCAAACTGCCAAATTAAATTATGGACTTTGAAGTTCTTTACCTCACTGTGTATTTCTAACAGATATTTGTTTATGTGTGGGACTTCCAACAGGTTGCTCAGCCAACATATTATTAGAATATTATGTATACTTAAATTTATATATACATGTACAAGGAAGTGACTCAGCCAATTCGATGCATTAATTCTGGAATGGGAATAGAAGCTAGGTACAGATACTTGCTGTAGCAGTGGTAAAGTCTGAAGCCTATAGGCTCTAGGGACAATTGTCAGGGAGCCTGTGGCAATGTATAGTGGTCAGTGCGCGGTTGTGCTAGATATATGCTGGTGCTTTGGGTTGAGATCCTAGCTGTGAGGTATCCCAGTGATCCTGTGAGCTGCCTCATAACCTTTCAATACATTTCCCCTCTGTGAACCAATTTTTGGCTTGCAACCCAAACTGCAGGTGGCCTACATTGTAGAGAGTGTTTCCAAAACCATTTGTCCATACAGCCTATTTTTTATTGAACATTTCATTGGGTAACTATGTTGGAAAACATATTGGGAAATGCAGAGTAGCATGATATAGCAAAACCTGGGGTAGTCCCAAATCTGAAAAGGACTATGGTTAGAAAGTGCTTGTGTGTGTCTGCAGCTAGTCATACCTGCAGAAAGTTTTATAACCTCACAATTTAAGATATTGTAGGGGGTAAATAGGCAATTGCTAGTACTTGCAAATTGAGCCCAGACCCAGTTTTGTTCTTTGTGCCATCCAGAGGAGTCTGCTTTTGCTTGTTACATTATTCTAATTGTAATAGTAGTAATAAATAATCATAATAGACAACCAACTTTTTATGTTCTTACCATGTTCCAGGCACTTTCCGTAGTTGACATTTTAATCCTCATAATCATCATGTGTGGGCAATGTAATCCTTATTTTTCAATCACCAAAAAGGAGGCACAATAAGATGGAAAAAAATTGCCTAAGATTACCAGAAGTAAAGCTGTGTAATCCACACTTTGATCCTTAAGCTAGAAGTGTCTCTGAAGTCAGACAGCACAGACTCATATTTCTCTTGTTTTCCAGGCATCATGGTTGGTTGCTCTGGCTGGTTCTGTAAGCTTAACACTCTGTCTTACTGTTCTTTGCCTCACTTGGGTTCCCTTGCCTTTTGGGTCTCAGCCTAAAGTCACTTCTGAAAAGAGGCACTTTCTGGTCTTTTAGTCATGTTCCCAGAACCTTTTTTCTATCAGAGTACTTTTTTTTCATGGGTTTGAATGGTGTCTTTAATTGTATGATTTACTTGGTTTGCATTTGTGTCACCCTTGGGCCTGTAAACTTTGGTAACTTTGGGTCTGTGTCTGCTCTGTCTACCACTGTTACCTTAGTCCTTGCACAGTGCATAACCCTTAGATTTTTTCTAAATATCACTTAATAAATGAATGGCTCTATCACTTACTAGAGGTTATGCCAGTGTTGTTCTTTTCTTTGTAGCCCCACCTCAGAAGAAAAATTAAATTTAAATTCTCCCTAATGAGAGAAATTAAATACTAGGGAATAAGGTTTTATGGGGTAGGGTTGGGCTTTGGAGGGCCACCAACCATTGTAATATCTAAGCTTTTGTAACCACCTAGGAGCAGATTTTTTTGCCCCCTTGGTGGTGATATCACCCTTGTTGAGAATGGATGGGTTAAGCTTTTGTCTTCTTGGCTTCAGCTTTTATAACAATAGAGCTAGGAATATTTAATTTGTAGGGTTTCTGTGAAGATTAAAGCATCAGTATGTGAAGTTCTTGTATTGTAGATGTTCAAATATGGGCCGGGGCATCTTCTATTAAGTATTAATTGAATATCAAGAATGATTTCAGTTGGTCAAATAATTTTCATGTTAATGTTACAGTTTATATAAATTGTAAATCTGAAAGATGGGACATAAACAAAATAGTATTTACTGAAAAGGCACAAAGGTTTATCCAAGATTTCTTCATTTAATGGAGATTTCTGGCTTTTACTTAGCTTAATTTAATTTTGTGTCTTCAGTTGTAGAATTTCCTGAGGAATGCCTGATAGTGTAGCTTAAGCACAGAGTAAAAGCCTACACCTACAATGGGATGCATTATTCATTTTAGAGGATGAAATGTAATGTTTAGTACAAAGCACACCTACATGAATTCCCTTAGGATATGCCATCAGGCAATAATTAAATTATGTAAAAAACAGTTTAACCCTATTATATATGCATTCTCCAGGTTCTAAAAGAGTTTGAGTCATAAATATTAAAAAGTGCCATTTTTGGCATGTTTCCTTCTTTTCAATTAGATAGGCTCAACAAATTATTTTTCCCATAGATAATAACTTTTTGTAAAGGAAACACCACAAATGCACATCTCCATGGCAACTGATTAGAATCCCTTGCCAAGTTCTCTTCTTAGATGTCTGATTTATCAGCCCCCAGGTAGTTCATTCTGGCACAAAACAAAACTATTGTCATATTGTCAGTTAATTAGGAGAAAGAAATAAGATCAGGAACTTGCAATTTAATTAGCTACAATACATGTTTACATAAGTCCTACTGATAATATTGGGAAAATGTCTGTTGATCCTAAAACTACTCTTAAAGTTTGTCCTTGGAATTTATGTCTGAAGTATATGTTTTTTATGCTGTAGTATGTTGTCAAGAATGAAGTAAAGAAGGGAACTCCACAGAATAGTGCTCCTCTGTCTGAAGGGACTGAGTGCATGACCTTATGGAAATTTCAATTGTATTTTTCATGGTCAACTCACTTGAGATTCTCTAAGGCCTGGAACTAGTGCTTGCATATAGTTTGAAAATGAGGAGGATGATCCTTGGGCTTGCTGACACCATTCATTATGATAAAAGTCAGCTGCCAAGGTGGGCCTGGGCCTCCAGACAGACTCATTTTGTTTCTACCTGTGAGAGATTTTGGGACTGTCTTTACCAGGCAAGAGTCAATAATCTTCCTTTTGAGTTCCTTTAAAAGAGAAACAACATAGTTTATTTATCCACTTTTTTTTTTATCCACTTTTTAAATGAATATTTCCTGAACACTGGTTATGTGCTGCACACTCTGCTAGGAATTGGAAATAGAGTAGTGAACTGACAGAAGTTTTCTGTGTCCTCATGAGACAGTCTTAAAGTCACCTCAGAGGAAACTTCTAGAATGAGGAATCAAATCAAGGGGAAGTGTGCTGGATAGCACTCCACAGTCTAGTCTGGGAGGCCAGAAAGACTGGAAGTGAGCCAGGTAGAGAAGGGGAGAAGTGTATAGGAGGGAGGCAGCACAGGGGTGAAGATTTGAGACCGAGAAGAGCATGAATGATGTTCTCCAGGAGCTGAAATCAGTCAAGTTCTCATCTCTAATGGGAGACAGAAGGCGGTGAGGGGGGATGTTTTGAGAGGAGGCTGAGCAGGTCAGGAAAAGGCCTCAAATGTTGGCTTAAGTTGCTTGCACATCAGGTACCAACTGGATACAGGGGAGCCTTTGAAGGGTTTTAAGCAGGGGTGGGGGGATGAGTGATCAAGTAACCCCATTGCTGCTGTGTGGAAATAAGATGGAGGGTGAGAGTGGACTCTGGGTCCCAGCTCCATCACCAGGCACCTCATTTCCTGAGCCTGGGTTCCTAAGGCAGCTATGGCCATGGCCATCCTATAATTTCCTAGGCTGCCTATTCTAGTCTATATTTCCCCTGACAACTTCTGTGGAAGCTGTTGTAACTTCAGTTTTTGCAGAGAGGCCCCGATGTTCTTTTCAACATTCCAGTTTTTTGCTTTAATTAATGGATGTCCCCCTTAACTGTAGAGCAGCTCCTGCCCCTTGCCACTAGCTGGGTACATATACATTCTTATATCTCATATTTTCTTTCCTGCTAGAAAGCTTAGAATCTACCATTTGCCTATTTCTAATGAAGTGTTAAAGTGTCCTTTGCCACCGAGTCAGCTTCTGAGTAGTTGTCAGTTCCTGGCCACACAGTCTAAAGACAAAGTTTATAAGGGTGAGGAACAGCACAGATTTTCCCCTTCCCCTCTCTTCTTCTTATTAGCTGCTCTGAACGTTGGGGATTTGTAACATTTTAACACCGTGTTTGCCATTACATCTGCAAAATGATAAAATATAGTAAATCAGTGTTTTAAAACTACAATTTGAGATAAGTATAGGTAAAATGAGCAGGTGTCCTGAATTTCTGACCTGTTGAGTGAAGCAGAACTTGCTAGAATTAACTTTGTTTAAATTGTGGGCAAAAATCTTACTTTTAAATATTTGTTCAGAATCTATGAATTTTGGAATCACCATCTTTCCAGTCAGAAAGAACGAACTTGGTATTCTTGGCAACAGTTAATAATCCGTTTGTGGCAGTCTCTCTGACATCTTTATGATTTGATAGGCTGAATCATGGAAATTTTATCCTGCCCAAGCTGACATCCCAGAAGAGATTGATTGGAAAATCCGCTTGAAGATGCGTCAGTTTATTCCCACATTGTCTGGATCTGATAAACCCATATGCATTTTGGGGATCAAATTACCACAATTGACTTTGCTGTGTTGCCAGCTAGTTTGCATGCTGCAAAATGGAAGCAGTTTACACTTAGTAAAAATGCCATCTATGAAACAGTAAAACATAATTATGTGTACAAGCTCTTCTTGAGCTTCACGAAATCTAGCAGAGGCTCACAGTTTGATTGAGGAACTGAGTTTTCTAGAAATCCCAAGTTTATGACTAAGTATAACCTCCAGACTCTAATGTTTAGCCCCCAGCATTTTTCTTCCCTTTAAATAAATATTTATTGTGCCAGGTACTCCTCTAGGCCCTGAAGATATCATGATGTGGAAAAGACAGAAATGTCCATAATCTCATGGTACCTTGGTCAGGATGTATCCTTTTGTTTGCTGTTTAACAAGTAACTGAACACCATAAAAATCATTTTTAGAAGCTTTTATCCTTGAGAAAATTTACCTTCTTCTAACCCTATAATCAAATTTCTAAACATTAATAAAAGGTAATTGTGATCTTTAAGATCTTTTAGGCCTGTGGGATGCAGTATTATAATGCCATTGCATATATTTTTGAAGACTAGTTAATGGAAAATACCTTAGGACATAATGCTAGATGAGAGAAGCAGAATGTAAGCTTAATATACCATATGATCCCAGTTTTATTTTATGAAAAACTACAGAAATATAAATATATCTATAGTTTGAAAAATAAATAAATATATAGATAAGAGGATCGTGGAAATACAGAAAAATGTGTGGATATGGGCATAGTGATTACTTTTTTCCTATCCTATATTTTTCCTATTTTTAAAATAACAAGTCTTTTATAATCAGGGAAAAAGTTATTAAAAATAATCTCTACTCTTGAATCCCTATGAAATGGGCTTTTTTGTTTTGTTTGTTTTTTTGTTTTTTTGTTTTGTTATAGAGATGCCTGCAGCAAAATTTTGGAGTTTTTTTGTAACAGAGAGAACAGCAACTGATGAGAATTCTCCTGTCCCCCAATTCTTATATTCTAAATACTTTACATCCCTCCTTGAGACTGTTCTTCATTTTATCTCTATCCAGTTCTTCTGATTATATTTAACTGAATTATTATTGGTAAGTGAGAGAGATTATTATATTTCAGGTATAGCCTGGCTTATCTCACTGAGTTATATCTACTTAAATTCAGCCTAGGCAAGAACTTGCATCTGTTAAAAGTGGTGAAATTAACCAAAGATAATGCATCATGTGAAAATTCACTTGAGGTATCTTCAGAGATGTAGGATACTATGAATATACTCCTTAATGGGAGAGAGAAAATTGCTAGAGGATTCAGAGAAAAGTTGGGATCGCAAGAAGTGTTCTAAATGTGGCATGTTTGCATATGTGTGTGTGTGTATGTGTGTGTGTTTTACAAGGTCTGCGTATGCATATATGCTATGTATTTTTATAGGGATTTTTTATACTTAGCAAATCATATCTTTTATATATCAATATTTTTTCAAATGAATGTAAATGCTGTTAAAATGGATATAAAATTAATTTACTCATTAGCACCATCATTGGTACATCCAAAAAGTAGTTAACTATTCTGAGTCCTTCATAACAATACTAATGGTAATAACACACCTAACATTTCTTGGGTGTTTAGTATGTGTCAGACTCTGTGCTAAGCTCTTCATTACATATTAACCTTATAAAAGGTTTATGACCTTATGACCTTGTTTTGTCATTGGAAAGGTGTCTTTGTCCTTGGATAATTGGGAACTACTGGTTGAGATTGTCTAGTATAAGTTTTAGGACCCAAAAGTTTTTGAGGCAGTGTAGTTGTGGTTAGGAACCTGAATCCTACTGTCAGAAAGACCTGGGTTCAAACCCTGGCTCTGTCTTTTTCTGGATGTGTGACTTTGAAAAAGTTATTTAGCATTCCTTGACCTCATTCCCCATTTGTGAAACAGAGATCATTGTTATAAGATTAAATAATACAGGCAAAATCCTTCACAGTGCCTGACAAGTAGAGAGGGCTCAACAATGATACCTATTCCCATAAAGAGCTTAAAGTCATGGGTTAACTTGAAAGAACAGCACCGAGTGGCAGTTGCTATAAGAAACTGCATATGTGATTTTTGTAAAATTGACTCTTATGGCTGTAAAAAAGGATAAAATTTATCCAGGATTTGGAAATTTTAAGCCTTGTCCAAGGTGAAATTTGACAGGAAAGGAGAGAAAATTTAAGAGATTAACTAGAGCTAGGCAAAGAAGTTGGGGTTCTGTCATCTATATTGCCAGCTATTGATTCTCCTTACCCATGGGATTTGGTGTCCTTTGGGAATACAAGTGGATCTGTTTTCTTAAATATGTGCTCCTTCTGCCTTAGTCTTGTTCCTGGCATCTGTTGTATCTGGCCTTGTGACCTGATGGTAGTTTTGGTGGTCATGCCCACAGCTGGCAAGGCTGTTGTTATTTTAATGCCTTTAAATAGTCTGTCTGAACCACAGTCCTTGGATACCAAAAATCAACATTATAAAAGATAATGGCCCCTAATGATGTGGGTTGTTAAGTGGTTAGCTGAGTTACAGAGGGTCTTGTTACTGGGCAAGAGTTTGGACAGACATTAATCAGATGCTGTGTAATTGGGGTCCTGCTCAGAATACAATGTACTCCAGTGACTCAAATTGTAAAAAGATACTCCCCTTTTCTAAGAGAGCACCCTGGATTGTGGGGACAACAATTTGGAGATGGGTTTAATGAGGAAAATTTCCATAGCAATTTTAAGTATTGTCATACACAGCTGTGGAACAAAGGCTCCTGCTTGCTTTAATTATTTAGTTGTCTGGAGTCTGAAAATAAAATCTGAGGGCAGATGGAACCTGGTTACCATATTCCCTGATAATTTCTTCAATGGAGATGTTGTTGATGCCTGGGTAGCAGATAGTAAGGATTGGTTTTTTGTTGTTATTGTTGTTGCTGTTTAAAGAAATGGGGATTCTATATGAGACAGGCAGTTATGTTAAGAGAGGGCAGAGTTTTATGGAGTGTTAAAAGAATTTATGTGCAAATACTTTTGAAGACACAGATTCAAAGACAACCTCAAACTGACTTAGTGGCTTCATAATGAGACACACACACACACACACACACACACACGTGCACTTATGCATAAGCACATGCACACATACTTCTTTCTTCAAAGAAACCTGCCTTGCTGAGTGTCAGTGGCTTTTGGGGGCCACATTATGTCCTTTTTATGTACGTGGAAGATTTTTCAATGCTTTCTAAATATATACCTGATTAAATGTACATGTCACTTTAAAAACTTCAGGGGATCTCATTACAAATGTTTGCATGTCTCTTAATAAAAATGAGACTTTAAGTAGAGTTAGCAGAACAAAAGTAAAATTAAATCATGCATGCGATACACAAATATATTCTGAATGCTAACTCTGTGCCAGGCCTCATTTTGGGAGATGGAGCACACTGGTGTAAACAATTGTGATACCCCACTGCTGCCTTCATGGAACTTAGAACGATCTGAGTAATACACCCAAGATTGTATTGTGAGTATTCTCCAAGCAATAAAAATATCTCCCATGAGGTCCTCTACACAAGATTATTCTTTGTGTTAGTCTATGAGCTTGTCATGAGATGGAATTTTCTTAGCACTTACCAAGCTCATTGTAAATAAATATTTAATTCTTATTCCCAAGGTCTCAATTTGTTCTTTGTATTTTCTGTTTTTAATATACTTTTTTTCTTGGAGAATAGTCACAAGGTAATTGGGATGATTCAGGGGGTACTTATTCCTGATCTGTTGTAGACATAGTATATTTAGGGGGAATGTGCCTTTTCATTATGTCTGGAACATTTTCAGTTGGTACTTTACTTATTAAGTCATTGAAAAAAAAAGGTCTTGATGCAGATTTTAAAGAAATTGCTGTAAAAGGGTGCCTGGGTGGGTCAGTTATTGGTTAAGCCTCTAGTCTGGCTTTGGTTTTGATTCAGGTCATGATCTCAGGGTTGTGGGATCCAACCCTGGGTCATGGAGCCTGCTTAAGATTCTTTCTCCCTTTCTAAAAAACGAAAAGAAAAACTACTGTAAAATCATGTATAATTCAAGAGTATACCATAACTTTATAATTGAATTTTTCTCAAGTAGGAAATAATT
The DNA here is from genome assembly GCF_048418805.1 of Vulpes vulpes. NCBI lineage: Eukaryota > Metazoa > Chordata > Mammalia > Carnivora > Canidae > Vulpes > Vulpes vulpes. The sequence goes on from NC_132788.1 coordinate 87,202,173, forward strand.
ATTTTTGTCCTAATTAGGATGAGTAGGACTTAACTGTATCTCTTTTAAGCTGGAAGCCAAGAAATACAAAAGTGGCCAGAAAAATCTGTCCTCCACCAGCTACCACAATAGGTCTTAGAGGTACTTAAGGTCAGAGGCTATTAGGCCACTTTCCTTCTCTCAGGCACTTAATCATACATAGTTTAATCAAGTCAAGAAGGAGATGCTGGGTGATCCCATTCTTGATGGACTCCGATAAACTGGCAATGGGCAGAAATGTTTTCCCAGAGGTTTAGGTTTCAACTGTGCAAAGAAACTTCTACACTGTCTTTCAGGAAATACGAGCCCAGGTACAATATCAGCTTGTCTTTTGCCCAAGTGCTTTCTTACCTTGAAGGCCCAAAATACTCTGGATCTAACACATGTGTGATTTCAATGCCAGTGGTTGAGGAATGCATTTTATTTTTCTAAACCAATTAGTAGCATAGGCTTGGTTGCATTTTAGGAGCTTGAGCTTAGAGACACTCAAAATTCTCTATTATGGTTGCCAACTGTTTTTCACTCTAGATGCAGTACAATCAGATATGAGTTCCCCAATTAGGACATTTCCAGAGGCATTATACAGACACAAAATCATTATAATCAAATTTTGTAATTTTAATTTACCTTTACAGCTTAAATGAGTGTATACATGTTTTGGATAATTGAGAGAAGCCAATTTTCATCTTCAATACGAATCATTTTTATGTTCCCCCAAGATGCACTGCAATTCATGGATAAGGTAACTTGAGATTTCAAAACCCAAATGGAATTTTTTACCTGAGAACATTCTTGGTTTTAAGTGGTTATTGGGGAAAGTGACTGTAGGCTTTGGATATTGCTTAGCAGGCTAAGACCTTCACTTATATGGCCTGTGGTGTTCTGCCTAATGGTGGAATACAAAGATGGCCAAACCAACATTCTGATGACTATTTTGATTCAAGCATTGGAAGAAATTATGTTTTTGTAATTTGACTCTGAGCTAATGGCAACATTTGCTTCTTGTGTAGCCAAGCATGTTAATAAAGCATCCTTTTCTGAAAGCGGTCCAGAGAACAGGATTCTAGAAGCAAGGAGGAATTCTATAGAAACATATTAAGGCATTATGTTCCTAGTGTTTAAAGAAGAAATTGAAGAACTAATTTATTGTGAATAAGAGCATATTCTTAACCTTTTATTCTTTTCTGATAACAAAATACATGTATCTGATAATGAGATATTGTCTTAGGTTTTTGTTTTGTTTTGGCTTCTGCTGAGGGTATAACCTGTTGTACCCATTGAAGCAAATTGCTTTCGTCAGTCCTCCCCTGGTGCCTAGGCTGTGCATATATAGACAGAAGATTATGGAGTTGGGAATGGATACTTTGCTAGGTTGGTGTTTTAATCAGATGTTTAGAATTGCTTCATGTCCTTTTTTTACTGAATCTGCTCCTAGTTCCTTAAAAAGGAAAAGAAAATTAAGGAAATAGGGATTAGAGTGTGCTGATTTCTCATACTTCTCAAATAAAGCTTTGATTTATATGTAGTTCTCCCAAGAAGAGCATACTAATTCCAAAATGACTCCATCCTATGTTTTGTAAGTAAAAAAAAAAAAAATGAATACGGGCATTTTCATATATTCAAATAATAATGGTGATAAACTTACAAAATATAAACTTCCATGAGAGAAGTCTGTACATGGCACAGAAAGGACAAAGAAGGAGTAGCAATTCCATTTGCTTGGTATGTTTGCTGAATTCAATTCCTGAGGGATCCAGCAAAGATTCATAAGGATTATTGAGCCAGTTGTTAGGGAGATGGTAATGAAGTTGGGGTGAAATGAGGAAGGAAAAGTAGGCAGAAGGACTGACAGCAGTTTAGGCCAGGAGGAATGAGACAGCAAGGTCTGACAAGTTCCGTGTCCTGTCTGAGGGCTGCTGAGCGGAGTCAAGTAACAAAGAGTAAGGCACTTAGCACAGTGCCTGGTACATAGCAAGTACCTATTAAATGGTACCTTAAAAATAAAAGCTGCTTCCAGTGGTGTGCAGGTAAATGGTTAACAACTGGCTCATAAAAGGGAGGGAGACTTCTGATTTATATCATTTGCATAGGTCTTTGATGTAATTACCTTCACTAGCCAATTTTAAGCTACCAATGTGAGGTCTTTGAACTCAGTTGAGAAGAGATGCACAGTCAGCTCTCCCAAGCTGGTAACAAGCTGGTTTCAGCACACTACTGACTGCTTTTTTTTGTTTTTTAAGATTTTATTTGTTTATTAAAGAGAGAGGTCTCGTGCACACAAGGAGGAATGGGGTGGGGGAGGGGAAGAGAGCTCCAGAGAAGCAGACTCCCTGCAGAGCAGGTGGCCTGACCCAAGGCTCTATTCCAGGATCCTGATCATGACCCGAGCTAAAGGCAGATGCTTACCCAGCTGAGCCACCCAGGTGCCCCTGACTGCTTCCTTCTTATGTATAATGCTTGAGATCTTTGCAGCCCCTCTTTTCTATCTGAAGGGTATTCTCTCATTAATCCTGGTTTAAGCAGCAGAAAGTTAACTCAGTTACTAAAAACAAATGATATTAATGTGAGCTGTATTATTGGAAATAATTGCTAGGCCCTGGGATATGAATTTTGCTTGGGGGAATTTCTAGATTTTCACATTTTTGGCCAAGAGCCACTTGGAGTTTTAGACATGAGAATAGGAACGTTTTTTGATTCTCGGCTGGATGAGGGTGGCCCTGGTGGGAGGAACTGACTAATATGAGTCACTTGTTAGAGCTGGGAGGAATGTTAGGCTGGGAGGAAAGATATTTTTGCTCACTAAAATTAAGTATTTTTCAGGTTTTTTTTTTTTTTCCTGATGAAAGTTTGAGTAAGCAAAATGTATGGGAAATAAGTTAAGGGAGCAGTCCAGGGTTCTGTGTGGTGGAGGAGAGTAAGAAATGAAGACAGAGCAATCCCGAAACCTGGTTTTAGGTGGGGGTCTGTCATGCAGGAAGAGTAATAATGTTGTAGAAGATACCTGTTTACAGCTGCTCACCTACCATGCTGGCCTTGGTGCTGAGTGATGGACACATGTTATTTCTTCATCCTTCACAATAACCTTGAGAGATAAATCCTAAAATCCATTCAGCTGCTCAAGCTGGAAACTTAGGAATCATCTTTGATTGTTCCACTCACCCACTCTATCCTATTTATAACCAAGTCCTGATGATTATCCATCCAATTATATTTCAAAGCCATTTGACTCCTCCTCATGTCCCTGACTAACCCCCTGGTCTAGACCACCATTGGTGTTCACTTCTGATCTGGTGCCCCTGAGTCCACAGTTCCCTTTATCCATTTTCTTTTATTTTTATTTTTATTTTTATTTATTTATGATAGTCACAGAGAGAGAGAGGTAGAGACACAGGCGGAGGGAGAAGCAAGCTCCATGCACCGGGAGCCTGATATGGGATTCGATCCCGGGTCTCCAGGATCGCGCCCTGGGCCAAAGGCAGGCGCCAAACCGCTGCGCCACCCAGGGATCCCTCTTTATCCATTTTCTATATGGCAGCCAGAGTGCTGCTCTTAAAAATATGTGTCTTATCATGTTATTCTGCTTAAACACTTTTGCTAGCTCTCTGTTACCTTTAGAGTGAGGTCCAAATTCCTTCTCGTGCTCTATTACTCACCATGCCCCCTTGTTTTCTAAGCTTCAGAGCATTGATCTGTCAGGTTTTCAAATATCCAATATCTGCTTTGTCCTTGTCTAAAGCCCAGTTGCTTCTGCTTCCTTTCTCCACTCTGGGTTTTTTTCATTCTTGAGGTCTCCACTGAAATGTTACCTTTTAAGAAAAGACTTCTCTGATTTTATAATCCAAGTAGGTCTTTCCCTTTCCCTGATATTTCTGTTTCAGCACCCTGTTTTCTTTGTGGCATGTTCTATTGATTTTTTTATGTGCTTTCTTGTTTTCAGCTTCCTTACCCAGTAGGTACCAGATCTCTCTTGTTTACTAAGGTTTCTTCAGTCGGAGGCACGTTGTGTCTCAAATAGTAGAGGCTCAATAAACAGTTGGTGAATGAATAAAAAAAAAACTAAGCTGTAGTCTAAAGTCAGTTGGGTGTTAGGCTGTTGCCTCTTCTGTAAGCAATCAAGTTCCCTCCCATCCCCCAACCCAACCCCCACCTTCTGTTGTGCAGTGGCACTAAGGATGGGGGGTTGGCTTATGATGTCTTTATAGTCAGAGCCAGATCTGGAGTGATCCCTGACTTTAACCAGCATTCATTTGCTGATCATTCTCAAATCTGGGACTCCATAATCTGCTTTTATCCCACATTTTAATGCTGACTGGGCATCTTTTGATTGAACCTCAGGTGCCTCAAATGTAACTTGTAAAAATTGAATTCATCAAATTCCCAGTTTCTTTTTCTGTATTCCTCATCTCACCAAACAGCACTTTATCTACTCAGTTCTCTAAGTCAGAAACAGTTGCTTGCTTCCTATTTGGAGATTTTTCTTATCTGTAAATCAGTCACAGAATCTACCAGTTTGAACCTCTGTGTGTCCTTTGACTCAGGGCCCTTCTTTATCTACCTACCATCTCTTCCTTAGCTCAGGCCACTGTCTTCTCTGACTGCAGCAACCTCCTCACTGTCTCCCTGCTCAAGGCAGGTCAGCACCAGTATATCCCAAGGTTAGGTATCTGGTTAGGGTTAGGGTTACATATCTGATTATGTCAGACCTTTCTTGAATTCTTACATAGTCTCCCATAACTATTGAGAGGAAGTTCAAATCCCTTAGCACATTACAAGGGCCAGGGAAGACACTGTACTAAGTTATGCACAAATTGTGAAGACTTTATAGGGCAAGGATATGAAGAACAAGACCTGCTATATCACTTGTGCACTCATTGAGAAAGCAGTACCTGGGCTTTGTGCTTGCTGTTGTGTATTCAGAGAGGACAAATGTCTCTTTTTTGTCAGAGCTCCTTCTTCTTTATATATAATCTCATCTCTTTTTAGTGGTCATTTTTCATTTCTATATGTACACGTGTGTATGTGTATGTGTTTATTTCTGTTAGTTTCTACAATGTGTGATTATAACTGGTTATGTTCCAAAGGCAACCAAGGCCTTTGGAATTGGTAGGAATTGATCAGTGTTTCTTGGTGTATGCTTCAGAGTCCTAGTACCTGAAGTCAGAATGCAAGCATGTTATCAGTGTAGTCTTGTGGACTCAAACACTAAGAATTTTCTGAAAAATTCAAAAGCATCTAGTTTGTCCTTTTACTCACTGCCACTGCCTCCACCATAACAGCAATTAACCCTTACTGAGCAAAAAATTAGGGGATTGTGACAATCAACTGAATGAATCATGACTAATGTGTTTTAAATGAAAAAGATTAGAATTGAGTGGAATAGAATAGAAATATCAGAGTTTCTCATGTTTAGTAAGTACAGGAATTGTTTCATGAAATTTTCATTTCTGTGAAACCCATGTTATATGAACTGCTGTTGTCACCAGTACCCCATTCCACTGTTCTTTCTGGGCATGCAAGTGCGCTACATTTTCCAAATGCCTTTCATGTATGGCCATATGACTAAATTCTGGCCAATACGAGCAAACCTGAATATTCCACTTTCAGGCATGGCCTATAAAAACCTCTATTCAAGTAATTGTTCAAGGTGTTTATTATAGTAGGAGGCCTATTCTAAAGTACATTTCAGAAAAATTTTCAAAGCCTTTGTATTATTACATTTAATTCTCATAACTATGTGAAATAAGTATTATTACCATTCCCATTGCACAGATACCAAAGCTGAGATACAGAGAGGTTAAGTTACTTGCCCATGGTCATACAGCTAGCAACTAGTGGAGTCAGAATTTGAAACAAGGCCACTGGGCTGCAGAGCCCAGGTTGTTCATCATGACATTTTGCTATCTCTCATGGTGATGCCTGTGTTTCATGCACAGACTCTGCCAACATCAAGAGCTTTTCTCACACCTGAGGTGGCTGGAGCTCAGTTTCCAGTTATCTTTTTGTTGTTGTTGTTTTGAATCTGTATTTATAAACATGATCTCTCCAGACACTGTGAAAATATTATTGTGAAATATGACTCTGAAGGCTTCAAAGTGTCATGTTGGAGATTAGCAGTGTTATTCCCAGGGATTCTAATGTGTGTGTGGCTGCCAAAAATCCCTTCCACTGTTTTGGAAAAGACAAAGGGGGGTATAGTCCCATTTATAGGGGCGTAGGGTAATTTCTAACATATGGCTCATGATTTACTATCTTGAGGAAACTTTTATCTGTGGCTCAGTAGCTAGGCCTCGTCAAGCCAAAGATGATGAAAGTGTTTATGAGGAATGGATTTGCCAGTTCAATTATTATTTTAAGGGAATGGCCAACAGGAAAATTATACTGTTATAGTTTTTAGAAACTAAACTCCAATTGTGTCTGTGTGGACAGCTGGATTGTTTTTAGAGCAGTTTATTCTGTTTCTCTTATATCTTCTCAATAACTCATCTGAAGTAGTTTTGGTCTTTGATGTATTAAAAAAAAAACAAAACAAAAGAAGGAGAAGAAAGAAAGCCATCTGTCCTGTTACTCAGCAGTGAATTTAGAGGGGAACTGCCCAACTGTGGATAAGTTGCCAGACTCCATTGAAGATGGGCTGTATTTTTAATATACTTTAAATTAACTTTTTCTTATACTCTCAAGATCACAAAGGACATGGTGGGTATTGCTTGTATATTTTGTCAAAAATCTCCATTAGGAGGGAGTGGGGACAGTTTTCTTACTTGTCTAACAAGAGTATGGTGTGCGCTGTTCAGTGTGTGGCATAGCCAATGAGCCATCCCTGTTTCTGAGAACCCCCCTGCCAAGTCACCATCTTTCCTAGTGCAGCAGCTTGCCAAATGGGGGTGGGATAGTAGATGTTGCTCCTTCCAGGCACAGGTGATAGCAGAGTGGATTGTCTGTGGAGGATTTAGAAATAATAATAAGCAGGGCATCCCTGGGTGGCTCAGGAGTTTGGCACCTGCCTTCGGCCCAGGGAGTGATCCTGGAGTCCCGGGATTGAGTCCCGCGTTGGGCTGCTTGCATGGAGCCTGCTTCTCCCTCTGCCTCTGCCTCTGACTCTGCTTCTCTCTCTCTCTCTCTCTCTCTGTCTCTGTCTCTCATGAATGAATAGAAATAATATTAAGCAGTGTGCTTTTATTCATAATATCCTCGTGTTCATAAATAATGCCAGTGATAAATTTTCGTACCAATGGGACCACTCTTACTGCTCCCCATCTGTCTTTACTCTATATTGTCCTGATGGCCAAATTTATATAAAAGACCAAGTTATTAGGATTTTATGTTAAGTGCATACAGCACTTTTCCACAGTATGTATAGTATCGTCCCTTTTTTAAAAAAAAGATTATATATTAATGAGAGACACAGAGAGAGGCAGAGACATAGGCAGAGGGAGAAGCAGGCTCCTGTGGCAGCTCAATGTGGGACTCAATCCCAGCACCCCGGGATCATGCCCAGAGCCAAAGGCAGAGATGCTCAACCGCTGAGCCACCCAGGCATCCCTAGGATTGTCCTCTTTTAATTAGAGAGATCACATATGCATGTGCATGAGCACACATACACACCTACATATATATACAGCCATAGAGAAAAAGTTTGGAAAGCATGTTTATACTAAACTATGGATAGCAATTATCTCTCATAGTGGGATTACAGGTAAATTCACTTTCCTTTAAGCATTATTTGTTAAAAAAAAAAAAAAAGAAAAGAAAGAAATGACTCACTATTTTTGGTGGTGGCTCTTCTGATCAGCATTTTTTTAACTTATGCCCCCTCCACTAGAAAGAAGCTGCTTACTATTATATGTTGCCACAACTGATATTGGGACATGTGGGTGCCCACATCAGGTGTAATTTAGGGCTTGTTTTATCTGTTCCAAGCTGGGTGACCTCAGGCAAGCTCCTTAATCTCTAGGTTCCCATTTTAAAATGGGAGTGATGCCTATTACCTTGTGAGAAATACAGTAATATCTGTTAGCAGTTAGCATGGGTCCTGGACTAGAGTAAGGGTTCAGTAAACAACAGCTGTTATTTTTTCTGGACACGTCATTGTGGTCTGCTTGTCCTTCTCTTCACACTCACAGCTTCCATTCCCTGCAGGCCCCATGCCCTTGGTTATTGAAAGAGCTCCTGATGGTCTGCCCTCCTTGAACTCCCCACACTCCAGTGTGCTGACTGATTCATCTTCACTGAGCATATTTCTGTTTTTGTGATTCCTGAAACCCATCAACCAAGCTTGAGCAGCTCAGTCTGGCATTTAAAGCCCATGAGAATTGATCACCGCTTTACCTTTACTGCACTCCTACATTTTCCCCTCTGTGCCATGGTAATCCCAACTACTTGTTCTTTGTGCTGATCTGAAACATGGGTCAAACTATCTTGCATTTCCCTGCAGCTGTATGTAGGCCAGTTCAAGTAATGTGTATGAAGGTGTATTACACACCTGCATTGCTGTTGGTAGTAGTATGTATTAGTTTTCTAGGGCTGCTGTAACAAATTACCACAAACTAGGTAGCTTAAAATGACAAATGTATTCTTTGACAGTTCTGAAGGGCAGAAGTCTGAAATTAAGGTGTCAGCAAGACCCTGCTACCTCTGGAGATTTTAGGGGAGAATCTGTTCTTTCTTCTTCCAGCCTCTGGTGACTCCAGGTGTTCCTTGGCTTGTGGTCACACTCCTTCCAATCCCTGCCTGCATCTTTATATTGCCTTCTCCTCTGTGTGTCTGTGTCTTCCCCTCTTTCTTCTTAAATCCATCTTAAATCTCCCTCTGTCTTTCTCTTATAAGGACATTGACACTTTTCATTGGATTTAGGGCCCAGCTAGGTAATCCAGGATGATCTCATTTTGAGATCTTTAACTTAATTACATATGCAAGGACACTTTTCCCATATGATGTAACATTTGCAGATTCCAAGTAGATATACATTTTTTTTGGAGTGGGGGGAGGATAGGCACCATTTAACCTACTGTATGCTATTTTCTGAACCCCCCTTTTTTTTTCACTCTTCAAACAAATCTTTATTGGATGCCTACTGTTTGCTGGGTACTTGCTATGTGTTAGAATATAACTGTGACCATGATGGATGCTTTCACTTACCTTAGGAACCATATGGGCCTGGTAGAAGATGTAGATACTAAGCAATGAATAAATCGACCAGACCTGATGGCTATATTTTTGGATGCTCTTCTCAAGGCAATTAAGTAATTAAGCTCCTGGAATATCAGTTTATTGGTCTACATACTGGAGACAAAGGTTGTAGCTCTGCCTAATTCATAAGAAAATTATGAAGATCAAAGAAGACCATAGGTGTGGAATTGTCTTGACCTGGATATTTTATTGCTATGACTTTGCTCATGCTGGCCCTCTGAGCCCCAAAATTTTGTCTCTGGATTTTGACTCCTAGATTCAAATTCTAACTGTATTACCACAAGATTCAGGGACTCTGGGCAAGTGACTTAACCTCTCTGAGCCTTAGTTCCTAAGCTACAAAATGGGGGTAATAATAGTGCCTTAGTAGGTTCTTGCTGCATTAAAATGAGCTTATACATTGGTAGTTTAAAGATAAGTATAAGTTCTTTTTCTTAGGCAATTTAGAAAGTGTAGATTCACAAAAGTATGTAGTGTTTTTAAACAGCTCTTTTCATTTAATTTATTGTGAACATTTGCCTGTATAGTAAATTTTCTTCCCCAACATCATCAGTAATATACTGCCAACTATCATATGCCAGATTTGTAAATTATATACAGTTTTGTAAATTAATTAAATAATTATACACAGAGGTAAATCAAAATGGGGTAGATAGTTTTACAAGCAGCTCAAAGATATCCCTGCTGCTTGGGCCCCTTCTGTTGAGAGTTAGCTGCTAACTTTGGCTGCACTACTTAGTGGGAGACCTTATGGGAAACTATCTGACACACTAATGTCAGATGGGTGTTTCCTGCAGTGTAGGTTTAGGGTTTCCAGTTCCACATGAAGCCATTGCTGAGGCCAGTAGGGTACCTTCTTGAGGTTCCACACTATCCCAAGTTAAGGCCTCATAGCACATTTCATTGAAGGGAATTCATCTCATTCAGGTAACATACTATCAAGTCCACCTTGAAGTGATTCCCACTCCTGTGCCAAGCCTGAGCTCCATATAATGGAAAAGCATGGTGTTTGTGTTTAGGGAGGCCAGAGTTCAAATTGTCTTAGCTGCTCACCAGCCCTGTGACTTGAGTGAAGGTTTATGAATTCTCTGATCCTCAGTTTTCTTATTTGCTTAATGGGAATAATAACGTACCCCTCAGAGTATTGGTATGAGGGTTAAATGTTGCCTTAAATCTCTCTGGAACAACATTAAGTAGAAACAAATGGATAGAATATAAGTGAGATTATGTATAACATCTCTCATGGAGTCATTTGCTTGTTTGTTTATGCATATTATTTCATCTTACCATATGCCAGGTCCTGTTACAAATATTAACCTCATTTTAAACATGGATAGAATTTAAATAAGTCAACTAGGCTTAGCAAACAGTGGTGAGTGTCAACAGTGGGCACATGCTGTGGAGTTATGTTAGGGATTGGGATGCCACATTCTACCCCACCCTCCATGACCCTCCATGGAAGACATACACACATATATGTATGAAGATTATTGGAAAGAGCTGCATACTAATGGCTAAGAGCACAGACTAGTAGGCCATTTGGTTCCTCAGTTTCCTGACCTATAAGATGGAAATACTTGTGAAGATTGAAGGACATAGAACATGTGCAGGTTTAGAGACTACTCTAAAATGTTGGCTATTGGGGATCCCTGGGTGGCGCAGCGGTTTGGCGCCTGCCTTTGGCTCAGGGCGCGATCCTGGAGACCCGGGATCGAATCCCACGTCGGGCTCCTGGTGCATGGCCTGCTTCTCCCTCTGCCTCTGTCTCTGCCTCTCTCTCTCTCTCTCTCCCTCTCTGTGACTATCGTAAATAAATAATAAAAAAAAAATTAAAAAAAATAAAATGTTGGCTATTGTTGTCAGTGTTCTAATGGAAAAAATGCTGGGTAAAGGGCAGAATTAATAGGGATGTATGTGTAGTCTTTTGCAGAAGATGGGATTTGGACTGGGCTTTTGAGAGACTGCAGTGAATAAGGGAATATAATAGTAGGGACAAGCTGGGAACTGTGATGCAGAAGTGTGGATGGATGAACATGACATATTGTGGGGGACGAGATTGGGAGGCAATGCAAAGCTTTTTTCTAGGAAATGCTTTTTGCTTTAGGTTGGAGACCATGTTGCCAGCTTATTTCATCCATCCGTCTACCTATCATCCGCCTCTTAGCTGAACACTTAGGTATTCATTTCACCCCACTGGGCCTTTGTCCCCTTATCTGTAAAATAGGGTAATCATAGGATCTCAGGAAGGAGATCTGTGTGAGAGAGGCTGTGAAGAGGACCTAAATTCAGGTACAAAGAAAGTACTTTGCAGTGGATGTTAGGTGCTCTTGTCTCAGCCATATGCTGAAGGGGACGTCCTGGGTGCTGGAAGGGGCTAGATAGTGACTCAGAGCCTGCCCATAGATAGTTTGTAGTGTAGTTGCTGGCTTGGCATCCCATCCCTCTTTGTTCCTATCCTGGACCTGGGCATTTTTTCCCAGGACCTCCTGAAGACTAGAGCTTGTCCCAGAGTTCCCCCTGCTGCCAGGTTGCCCACCTAGGTCTCTGCCAAGACCTCCCATTGACCAGCTCTATCTGTGTCTGAACTCCACATGAGACCCATCATTGCCCTTATGCCTAGACTTCCTCTTGCCTATTACACTTTTACAAAGGGACCATTTGTTATTCTGGGAGCATTCTCTTTTTGTGAACTTTCTTGCCCTCTCTCAGGGTGCATGACCCTTTTCCATATCCCTGTCTTTTCTGCAGATTGGCTTATCTTAATGCCCCCTGAATTCCTTATAGTCAGGAGGATATTAGCTCTTCACTTGAGTCACACTATTAAATAAATTTAAATAGCCAACATCCCAGGTACTCTCTAGGCACCACTGCATACTGGCTTTATACCTGTTAGCCACTTCACATCCACATAACAAATGGAGTGGGTGCAGCAATTGTCATCATTTACAGATGAGATTATGAGGCACAGAGAGGGGTCTAGCACCTTATCTAAGGTTTCACAACTGGTTGGTGGTAAAGCCAGAAGTGATTTGCAAATCAGATTGCACTTACATGTTTTATAGGAGAAAGGGACCACTGTCCCTATAGATATGAAAATAATTTAAAAATCTGATTTTTCATTTTTTAGTCATAATCTTTAGGCATCTCTTTCTGGCAGCATTACCAGTTTTATTACTCAGCCTCATATTCAAAAGGGAGTTGCCTGACTAAAGCGTCAGAATCATGGTAAAGATGAGCCATTTTGAGCTACAAAATGCACTGGTGCCACCTGTCTTAGTCCTTTGGCTTGTGCTTGTTGTCACTTATATCAGTCCTTTTGCTTTAGTATTCCACTAGTTTTAGTTAAATAATAAGGGCAAATGCAATAAAAATACTTCAGAGTTGTACAGAATCTGCTGCAAGGATTAGATGATAAGGATTTTGAGCAGGTTTAGGGCTGACTTGCAAGCAGCACCAGCAGGTTTTGTTCACCATCTGAAACCTTAAAACTCTAGTTCAGTGTATGGATGATGGTTTAAAAGGCTCCATCTGTGTTGCCCAAAAGCCAGATGTTTGCAAGGACCACGTATCTATAGGGTACTTATCTGGGAGATTGGCGCCAGGCTCATCATATGAGACCTCTTCCTTGTCCTACACCTTTATGTTCACACTATGTTTGATTCAGGAGCATCTTCATTTTATGCAGAAGAGCCTCAGCTTGCATCTGCCAAAATAGTTGACCCAATTTTTGGCTGTTTAATAATAAGATGTGTAAAGATGGACTCTACTTTTGTAGAGACTGCATGTAGAATGGTCAGTTCTTGGCACCACGTTTTTTTTTTTTTTAAAGGTTTTACTTATTTATTCATGGGAGACACAGAGAGAGGCAGAGACATAGGCAGAGGGAGAAGCAGGCTTCTCGCAGGGAGCACAATGAGGGACTCGATTCCTAGACAGATGCTCAACCGCTGAGGCCACCCAGGTGTCCTAGCACCCCATTTTAGAAAAGAGATTAGACCCTGGAACTTTTTCAGAGAAGGGCCACCAGGATGTTTTTTATTTTTTTTTTTTCCTCACCAGGATGGTTCTTATCTTGGCTTTTATGTTCTATCAAGAATGACTGAAGGACCTGGACATATTTCGTGTAGGAAGAAAAGTCTGTAGGAGAGAGAGGCTTCAATGTGGAGTGCCATCTTATGACAAAGAGGTCAATTTGTTCAGTGGAGGCTGCGCTCGAGTGTGGCTGAGTTTTTGGAGAGTGATAGCTGAGGATCCAAATCTTAGCTTTGCTTCTCTGTGGTTTGGTCTTGAGCTCCTCCTCCATTATCCTTTCTGAGGCTTAGGTTTCCTCCTGATAAGTGAGGTTAAAATTAGTGCTTGCCTCCCAAGTGTGAGGAGTTAGATGAGATATTTCATATCAGGTACTTAGAACAATGCTCAGGACATGGCAAAGCCTTAGTGAATGGCCAGCATAAGTGTTATTGTCAAATTCTATGTAGTGAAGGACCAGACCAAATGGAGGCGTTATAGGGAAGAGATTTTAACATAATATCTAGAAGGAGAGAACTTTCCAACTATCTGAATTGCTTCTTGGAGGTGTGATGGCCCAGTTCTGAAATTATTCAAGCTTCAGCTCAGTGACCCACATCAGGAAAAGGAGGGAATTCACACTATGAGTAAGAAGCTACAACAGCTAGTTCCTTTGGGGCTTTCCAATTCTATGAGCCCTCAGTATTTTACACTAGAAGATTTTACTACAGATGGGTGTTTTAAATGAAAATTTGCAGCAAAAGAAAGACTGTGGCCTTTTTTTTTTTTTTTTTTTTTTTTGGTAAAAATGTCACCATGACTACCACAGTGTGTTCCTTCATGGTCCAAAGTGTGGTATGTATCTTCAGCCAAGGAAGTTGTCTGTGTAGGAGCCGCCCTCTGCTTCTGGGATGTGTAGCCATCTGGACTGTGGGGGTGTGCAGGGAACACATTGTTGATTCATATGCCATTCCCTGCTGGCATCTCTAAAATGGGCCCTCCGGCTGGAGGTGTGAAGCAGCCAGGCCCTTCCCCTCCCACACCTTCTCCAAGTACTCGAGAGAGAAAGGGACATGATGAAGAATGTGTAAAGATCCAGGAACATGGAATGATGGTTGGGTGGCCCTTCTGGGCAACTGAGCAGGTGTGACCATCTTCCAGTGGCTGTGGGTGCTGCTGCCAACAACTCACATTTGTGACCTTTTTGGGAGGTGTGCCTTTGGGTGACTAGGGTTGCCAGCTTCCTCTTGCCCAGAGGTACCCAGGCAGCCCACAGATAGTGACTGACTAGAGCAGAGGTATGGGGGCACATACCTTTTGCAGCACATTTAGCCCCTAGAGCTCCCTGTAGGCTCAGGCTAAATTTTCTATACAACATCCTTGCTTAACTTTTCTTCTCTGTATGATTTATTTTCTTCTCATATGGGTTCTCCTGTGAGCCCTCCATTAATAAATTACTTGCATAAAAGTCCCTGTCTCAGACTCTCTCTCTCAGGAATATGACCTAGGGCATAGAAGTAGACTAGGATAAGTGGCTTGGGTACTGCTCAGAGCATTTGATGCCATACCTTATAAGAAACAGTGGATAGGACCCTTTAGTAAGAAAGGCTTTGGACCATGAAGCTGTCATCATGTGAGAGGAACGGGATTTGTTCTTTTGTTGTTGAATGAATAGAATGAAGGTCTATATATAGTAGTTTCAAGGGCATGTATGTCATCTCGGTATAGGAGAGCTAACAAGGGAGTCCATAGGTTAGGTATTGAAAGATTAACCACCTTATATTAGTTTTGTATTACTGGCATAACAAATGACCACACATTTAACAGCTTAAAACAACACAAATTTATTAGCTTACAGATCAGCAATCCTGGTATAACATGGCTTAATTGGATCCTTTATTTTGAGGGTGATGAGGCCAAAACAACTCTGGGACTCTGTTCCTTTCTAGAGGCTCTTGAGATCAAATCTGCTTCCAAGTTCCTTCAGGTTGTTGGCCAGATTTAGTCCCTTGTATTTGTAGGATTGAAGTCCCCATTTCCTTGTTGAATATCATTGGAGGACCATTCTTATTCCCCAGAGACCTCCTCTAGTGCTTGCACATGGCCCCTGTATCTCAGAACCAACAATGCCACATTGAATCCTTCTCATACTTAGGATCTCTAACTTCTCCATCTGCTGCATTTCTCTTCTGCCTCTAGTCACAGGAACTTCTGAGCTTTGAAAGGGCTCCAGTGATTAGATTATACCTTCCCAAATTATCCGGGATAATTTCCCTATTCTAACATCTATAACCCTAATTACATCTGCAAAGTCCCTTTTGCACAAAATACAATATATTCACAGGAAATAGGAGTGGATATCTTTGGTAGGGGGCATTATTCTACTGGCTATAGTCCACCACCTGGCTCTCCTAGATGCACATCTCTTCCAAATAAAAAAATGCGTTCTCCCCATTCCAAGGTCTCCAAAATTCTCATCCCATTACAGCTTCAACTCAAAGCCCCAAATCTCATTTAAATCTCATCAGTTCAAAAATCCCCATCATCTAAATTATGTATGGCTGTGGCTCTGGGTGTAATCTATTAAGTTCAACTCCTGAGGCACAATTCCTTCTCATCAGTGGACCTGTGACACCAAAGAAACAATTTATCTGTGCCCTACAAACAATGATGGGACAGGAGGGTATAACAGTTACAGACATTCTAGTTCAGATGGGAGAAATGGAAGGTAAGGTGGAGTCTGTAGTCCAATGCAGTTTCAAAACCAGCTGGGCAAACTTCACTAGATTTCAAGGCCTGGGAATAATCTGTGGTTTTTGGCTCCATACTAAAAGCCTATAGCACCCAATTTTCTCAGATGCTCTTCCATCCAAGTACTAACCAAGCTCAAGCTTGTTTAGCTTCCAAGAGCAGATAAGATCAGGTGTGTAGGCTGGACTGAATGACCAGGATGCTGCTGACAGCACTTAACAGTGTGCCATATAAGAATGAGTGGACAGAATAATGACTACTTACAACTAAAGACTTTGGACCACCCACATGTACTTTTCTATGAAGCTTTCCACAGTCATCCTTCCTTCTGTAGGGAGTGGATGATTGCCTCTTATTTCTCCCCCATAACATATTGTTCAGAACTGGTGGGGTCCTAACAAGGAACTGAGAAACAAACCAGAAGTCAGATTTACTTACTTTTAAAATATTAGATGTTTGTAGAGTGTGGAGGGACCACAAATAGCAATATGAACCAAGTGTTATGTTAGTAAATTAAGGGTGTGAGTTTAGGTGTCAGACACTGTGGTTGCACTCCCAAGTCTTACTACACTGTAATCTTCAGTGTGTTACTTACCTCTGAGTCCTTGCAGCTTTCCCCTGGTCGTGGTAGCTCCTACCTATAAGGATGCTGTGCAGATCCATTGAGGACTAGATGGGAAGCATAGGACTTGGCATATGGTAAGCATTCTGTAACCGATAGCTGCTGTTATTAGTTGCAGTCTTGTATTCTAGTTATGTACTTCCTCTTCCATCAGAAAATCAAGTTCCTTGAGACTTGGCATGACATTTATTTATTTTTGTTATCTCTGCATTACCTAGTATTACTTTAGGCACTCAGTAATCATTGAATTAAATAACTTTGTTGTTACTCCTAGGACATTGCTAATGACACTGGCCAAATATTTGGAACCTGGCATCTTCTTCTATTAATTTCTGTAGTTCCCAGAATCAGTATCCAAAAAACCAAGATAAATCTTCCAAGCAATCTTTAGTGCAAATTTAGGAAAAGGAGTAGGTCATGTATTAAAACAAACTAAAGGAAATGTGTTTATGTGTACAGATTCATTTGGTATGGTCTTAGGTTCTCAAATGTCTTTTTTGGTGAAGACTAAAAAAATAATAGTAAGTTTATATTTACGTATTTCCATGGAAACTTTTTTCATCTCTCTAGAATTTGTATAAGACCAAGATTTTATTGAGGGCCTACATGACCTTATACAGCCTGTTTCTTCCCCAGCCTTCACCCCTTGGGTCTCATCTCCTAGCACTGTATTAATCACTTCCTCCACTCCAACAACACTGGGCAATTCAGTGTCCCTGGAGTCCTATGGACATGGCACTACTTCCATTGAGAATGTGTGCACTAGAATATAAGCTTCATGAAAGCAGGGCTTCTGTTTGTGTTTTCCCTGGCACATAGTGGGCCTTCAGCAAGTTCTTTCTTTCTTTCTTTCTTTCTTTTCTTTCTTTCTTTCTTTCTTTCTTTCTTTCTTTCTTTCTCTTTCTTCTTTCTTTTCTGTCTTTTTCTTTTTCTTTTTAGATTTTATTTATTCATGATAGACACAGAGAGAGAGAAAGAGGCAGGGACACAGGCAGAGGGAGAAGCAGCCTCTATGCAGGGAGCCCGACGTGAGACTCGATCCCGGGACTCCAGGATCACGCCCTGGGCTGAAGGCGGTGCTAAACCTCTGAGCCACCCGGGCTGCCCTCAGCAAGTATTTTTTGAATTATTCAAGCAGACCTAGTGGCAATGCTTTAATGGTAGCCAGTATTAGACTGTGAACAAGTAGGGAATGCATTCTGCCAACTACATTCTCTGATATACTTTCAGGAATACTAATAATCATTAAGGAACAACAAGAATAATAAGGATAAGTTTCAGTTATTGAGAGTGTATTGTGTGCCAGCCCAGATAAGTACTTCGCATGCTTATCTCATTTCAACTTCACCATCCTCTGGATCAGAGAAAATTCAGGAACTTGCCCAAAGTCACACACCTGGTAGGTAGAGAGGACAGGATCTGTTTAACTGTATAGGATGAATTTTAAGACTTTCTGAGCTTTACCTTCCAATAAATAGTAAGGTTTCATTTACTTTTGTTATTAATTTGTTTTATTGCGTATGGACAAAGAATGTGGCCTATATCACTTCTGTCTTTTGTAATCTTATTAAAGTTTTTCTTAGTAGTCTGGTATGTGATCAATCTGCTTAAATATTCCATGGAATCTTGAAATGGAGATCTGTAGGATATAAAGTTCACTGTAATTGTCTACTAATTTAGTCTTACTAATTTTATCATTTAAATCTTTTACATTATATTTTTAATGCTTGATCTGTCAAAGATTGAGAAAGATGTTAATATTTGAAAGTAATCATTTTTTCCCTCTATTTCAGTATGCCTAACCATGTTTATCATTTAGGTTTTAATATCTACTTAAATATCTACTGGATATCAGTACCAGACAACTGCTATTGAGATAAGCCCCTTTTAACTTTCAACTCCTCAAGAAAAGAGAAATAGAAGACAGAATCAAAGGAGAAATAGGGAGGTGACTACAATGAAAGAAGCCAGTGGAGAGCTAGGTGTCAGTTTCACGTATCAAATCAAAGCCATGTGGTAAGGGACCCTTGGTGGCTCAGTGGCTGAGCATCTGCCTTCGGCTCAAGGCATGATCCTGGGGTCTCAGGGTCAAGTCCCTCATCGGGCTCCCTGCATAGAGTCTGCTTCTCCCTCTGCCTGTGTCTCTGCGTCTCTCCCTCTCTGTGTCTCTCATGAATAAATAAATAAGATATTAAAAAAAAACTAAAAACCTCAAAAACCCCATAAAAACCCCCAAAACCACAAAGCTATGTGGTGAAACATGGGCAGTATAACACAGTGGTTAGGAGCAGATGCCCTGGAACTAGACAGCCTAGGATAAGTCCCAGCAGTACAATTCAGTAGATTGTGCAAGTCACTAACTTCTCTATGCTTCCACATATTTGAGTGAAAAATGATAATGATGGTATCTATCTAAGGAGGTTATTGTGATGATTAAACAAGTTAACGTTTACAAAGTACTTAGTACATGTATAAATAACTAGTAGCTATTGCCATCCTTCACATCAGATTCCTTTAGGTCCAAAGATGATATAGAATTTCCAGGCTTAGAACTACAATGTCATTTGTACTGTTTCCTTCAATCAGTCAATATTTATTTATTAAGCACTTATTCAGGCACTATGTTAGTTACTAGGAATATAATGGACATACAGAGTCCCTGTGCTCATGGAGTATACCACCCACCCAATGGTGAACATAAATATGAATCCATTGATTTTTATAGGTTAGTGTAAAATTGTAGCCATTTCCAGTGATATGAAGGGAAGGTACATAATGCTGTGAAAGTGTATATAAGGGTGGGGGATTAGTCTGGAGGACCGACTAATGCCCTTTGTGAGATGTGTTTGTAATCTATGGCTTCATAACACATAGCCCCAAACAGCTACTTAAAACAATGAACACTTAGTATCTCACAGATTCTGTGGGTCAGGAATGTGGAAGTCACTTAGCTGGATGGTCTGGCCCAGAATCCCTCAGAGGGTTGCCATCAAGCTGTTGGACAGGGCTTCAGGCATCTGGAGACTTCATAGGGGCTGGATGATCCACTTCTGCTATGGCTGATTCACATGGCTTTTGGCAGAAGGCCTCAGTTTCATGCCACCTTGGGTAGCCTGAGGTATCTTCATGATAGTGTTATCTGGCTTCTCCCAGAACAGGTGATCCACAAATGTGAGCAAGAAGGAAGCCATAATGTCATTATGATCATAATATCATTACGATCAAGCCTCAGAAGTCCCAAATGTCACTTCTACCATACTCTGTTGGACTGAATTACTAAGCTCAGTCGAGAATCAAGGGGAAGATATTTAGGTCTCATCTTATAAATAGAATGTCAAAGAATTTGTGTACATATTTGAAACAGCCACATGAGGAGTTGATATTGGCTAGGATGAATATTGAAGATATTCTAGACTAGGATTGACAAACTTTTTCTGTAAAAGGCCAGATAGTAAATATTTCTAGCTTTGCAAGGCCATATGGTCTGTTACAATTACTGAACTCTGTCACTGTAGCATGAAAACAACAATAGACAATATGTAAATTAATGATATAACAGTGTTTCAATAAAACTTTATTTACCAAAACAGATGACGGGCTGCATTTGGCTTGTGGGCTATAATTTGCTGATCCTTGTAGGCAAAAAGAAAACAAAAAGGATAGGGGATTATTTCAAGCAGAAGAAACTGAATGCTTCAGGAAGAAGAGAGCTGTTATGCAGTTAAGGATGTAAAGATACCTAAAACAGATTTGTTTTTTTTCCTCATGTATTGTGTTTATTGCAACATAGTAGTGAATAAAAAGACTGGAAATTTTACATAGATAAATTCTAAAAGCATAAGTATTGTTGAGGTAAAAACCAAAATGCAAAGTTTTGTGTAGGGCAGACAGCTGGCATTTATGTAAATTAAGGAAGAATGTTCTCTGTTGTTAAACTTATACTATTTACAAGGATATACATATGTAATAAAAGCCTCAAAGCCCAAAAGCATGCATGAGAAAGATACTGACTTTAAGATAATGGTTTCTTTCTAGAAGAATGGAGATGGGGAAGGTTGTGGGACTCCAACAAGTTCTGTTATGTTTGTGGCTTGCAAATTTTTAAAATTGTGATAAAATACAACATAAGCTTTATCATTGTAACCACTTTTAAGGGTACAGTTCAGTAGTGTTAAGTATGTTCACATTATTATGCAAGCAATCTCTAGATCTTCTTCATCTTGGAAAAGTGAAACTGTATCCATTAAATAACAGCTCTGCATTCTCTATGCTCTGTCCCTGGCAATCAGCATTCTACTTTCTGTTTCTGTGAATGTGACTACTTTGGATACCTCATATAAGTGAGATCATTCAGTATTTGTCTTTTTGGTGCTGTATTTCATTAAACAAAGTTCTGAAGGTTCATCCATTATTGTAGCACATGTTGGAATTTTGTCTCTTTTTAAGGCTAAGTAATGTTCCACTATTAAGTATATATCACTTTTTGTTTATCTTTCATCTGTTGATGGATATGTCAGTTGCTGTCATGTTTTGGCTATTGTGATAATGCTGTAAACATGAGTATACAAATCTAAATCACAGTTTTGATGAAAGAAATTATCAGTTAAATAATACCCCATGCAAAATCATCAGGCTCTTTCCTACTTCCATTCTCCCACAGCACTTTCCAGTCAAATTTTATTCATACTCTCCACTAAAACTGCTCCAGTCAATGTTACTAATGGCCTGCATGCTATGAAGTCCTGTGGTCCATCCTCTGGCCTCATCCTATTAACTTCTCAGTAGCAGTTGATACAGTGTCACTCCTACATCCTGAACTCATTTCTTTACCTGATTTTTGGGATGCTATACTCTTGGTTCTCTTCCTACTTCACTGGTTATTCTTTCTGTTTTCTTTGCTTCTCTCTCCTTTCTTCTCAGACCCCTTAATGTTGGGTCACCCCTGGCTTAGTCCTCTTTCCTTTCCTCTTCTTTCTATGTGCAATTCCAAGTTGATCTCATCTAGGCTTACAGCTTTAAGCACGATCTCTATTGGCTGATCCCAAATTTTTATTTGTAGCCCTTACTTCTCCCTTCAAATCCAACTCATCTATCCACCTGCCAACTCAGCATCTCCTCTTAAATGTCTTATGCAAAACCAAACTCTTGGTTCCCATAACTCTCACTTCCCTCTCCAGTCTTCCCTATGTTAGTTTTCCACCCGTATTCTTCTTCTTGTCCAGGCTGAAAGCCATGAAACCAACTTTTACTTGGCTCTTTCTGTCGTCTCCAGGCAATCTATCAGAAAGTCAAGTCAGCCTCACCTTCAGAACATATCCATACTTAGTTCCTTCTCATTACCTCTGCTCTGTCACCTTAGTCCCAGGCTCTGTCATTCCCTTGCTGGCGTTATTCCAGTTGCTTATTACTAGTTTCTATGATTCTGTCCTTACATCCCTCCTCAACCCCAACCATATTGCAGTCCAGCAGGCAAAGCAAATCTCTAAGGATGTGTGTTATTATCATAGTTTATCTTTGCTCAGAACCTTCCAGTGGCTCCCCATTTTTCTCAGAGTAAAACCAGTGTCCAGAAAATGATTCCAAATTTGAACACAATGTGTCATCGTGCTTCACCCTTGCACATCTCTAACCTGCTATTTTCCCCATCTCTTATCTAGCACTAGCTTGGTACTTAAACATTTGTTATTCTCCCTGCTTGGAATATCTGTACAACTGGTTCCTTGATTTCCCGTAGATTTTTGCTCATATGTTACCTTTGCAGGAAGCTTTCCCTGATCACTGTATTTAAAGTTGCAATTGATCCTCTCACACAATGTGTCCTGTTCTACCTTTCTGTCTTATATTCCTTTAAAGCACTTACAACAAACTGGTTTGGTCTCTTCTTTAAATTATTGTACCTCTTTCTCATTGGAATTTGAAATTGAAAAACCCATAAGGGCTGGGAAATTTGTCTGCTTAGGTGTACTATTGTATTTCCTATATGTCTTACAACAAATTATTATTTGAATATATGAATCTGCCACATTTTAAGACCAATGAAAGTTGACGTTTGATATCACAGTGTTACTTTCCAGTCAGTTCTTCAACTGCTTTTGTTCCTCAAGAGTGGTAATTTAAAAATATGGCTTCAGATTCTTTGGCACTCATCCCTGGAATCTGAGCAGGCTTGTAACTGCTTCAAACAACAGAGCATGGCAGAGATTATGCTATGGGACTTCCAAGGTCTTTGGAACTTTTTTTTTTTTTTTTTTAGCAAGCAGATACATTTATTGGGTAATTAGCAAGGAACAAGAACTCCTGAAATAGAACTTGATTCATGTTGTCATAGGCACCCATGGCTTCTGTGTTGATCTGATAAGCGGTGGGGTGCAGATCACAGGATTCCTGGTTAGCATCTCATCGTGCAGCCCCTGCCCTCTGCCATACTCTGTCGACTCCTGGAAATGCAGCCTCTGGCTTATTTGCTGAAGCACTTGCTCTTGGATTCTTTACACCTAAGTGTAAGAGGTTAACACCCCAAGGGTACCATGCTGTGAAGAAGCCTAAGCCACACGGAGAGGCCATATATAGGTGTCATCATATATAGGTGACAATTCTAGCTAATCCCAGCCTTCAAGTCTTCTTCTGGCCAACATAACAGATATATGAGTGAAGAAGCTTTCTTGGAAGTGGATTCATCAGTCCCAGCTGTTCTATCTCCCAATATCATGGTTTAGAAACAAGATTTCCCCAGTCTATCCTTTGTAAATTCCCGATCTAGAATTTATGAACATAGTCAAATGGTGGTAGTCTGACACCACTAAATTTGGGGTGGTTTGTTCCATAGCAGTAGATTACCAGAACAGTAAAGGGGAAAGGTCAGATTAAAATAATGAATTATCTTTAGACAGAAAGTTAACTTTTAAGGTGTGTTTTTTTTTTTTTTTCTCCTGAAGAGAGTAGATGGTATGTACAAACATTATTTTGCCAGGATCATCTTGGAAGCAAGTGTCCATCCACATTAACTCACTAGACTCTAGATTCTTATTAATTCTCCAGATAGACCAGCTAAGGCCAACCTCATCTTGAAATTATAGGAAAATAGATATCTCACCGGTGACAGTGTCATAGTGAGATATTAAAATTTTTGATGGGCTAATTTTCTTCTTTTATTTCTATTATGTTTTTAAAGCTGAGAATTGGTATAACTAGAAATACCAGCCAGTGATCAACATTTCAGAGTCAGCTACCTATTAAAAATCTGGATGTTCAAAGAAACTCACTCATAAAGCTCCTCATTCTGTAGTTTAGAATGAGGAAGACGTGTGCCCAAGGTCTCAGGCTGGGACTATAGCCTCCTGACTCCTGACTCTCCATACAATGTTCTTTCTTCTCAGCGAATGATTTTTAGCCTATAGTCTGGTTAAAAGATGAATCTTCTGGGTGCTGGACCAGGTCCTGTGAACCAGCTGAAATAGTGCACACCATTTTGTTTGTATGTGCTTTTGTACCCATTTCTGGAGAGAATCCACACCTTTCATCTAATTCTTATAGAGATCAGTGTCCCAGAAAAGCATAAGTCTACTGTACATGATTTATTTATTTATTTTTTTTATTTATGATAGTCACAGACAGAGAGAGAGAGAGGCAGAGGGAGAAGCAGGCTCCATGCACCGGGAGCCCGATGTGGGATTCGATCCCGGGTCTCCAGGATCGCGCCCTGGGCCAAAGGCAGGCGCCAAACCGCTGCGCCACCCAGGGATCCCTACTGTACATGATTTAATACTGTCCTTTGAAAACTACCAGAATTAGTTAATTCTTGCTAGTTATATCTCTTCACACATTAAAACCACTTTTGTGATTCAAAAGCTACAAACAACACAGGGCTAATTAGGTATTATTTTTCCTTATAGTCATTGCAGTAGATAAGGCAGAGAGGAGTGGGATCTTTTCAGAGAAAATCTGAAAGTGCAGAGGCCAACTTAACAAAGATTTTTCACACACACCATCATCCCATGTGGGTGTTCAGTGTTTTTTTTCTATGGCATTTCAGGAATCCAGGCTCCTTGTAACTCGGGATTCTACCATCTTCTTGGGTCTTGGAGTTCTTTACTTCTAGCCAGCAGACAGGGAAAAAGCAACTGCTCTTTTCTGCCACAATCAGAGTGAGCATTTTAAGGATCCAAAATCTTAAAGATGGATGAAGTGCCTGAGATGGAACTTTCAGACAGCCCATGATATCCACACGTGGATTACAATCTTCATTTACCTGACACCTTAGGAATTAAGGTGATTCTCAGTAACTGTTAAGTCAGGATTGATTGAAATGTAGTGTAGTTAAGATAGGAATATTATAATTTTCAGGTAATTGGAGATTTTATTTTACTTTTTAAGGAGTGACGAGGAGTGTAAGGGCCCAAACTGGATTTTGAGCTGGTTTACATTATATGGAACTTTTTATAATTATAACAAAGAAAACTCTTTCCATGTTTGCAAAACTATTGCTACAAATTTAGCTTTGTTATTGCCTGTTTGCCCTTAAAAATGTTTTTGTGCTTGGCAGAAATTATAATAGCACATGCCTTTACCCTATGGTTTTTATTTTCTATTTGTGTTACTTAGTTGCTTCTTAATTATTTTTACTGTTTTATGCAAGCTTAACCTCTATCCTCAAATTGTCTTAAGATTTTTATTATGGAACTTGGTTTGGCTATGGTTTGAAATTACTATGAATTCAATTCTTAGCTCTTTTCACTAAGATGCTTTTGATGCCACATGGTATCAGAATTGGTGACGTGTGAAATGTATTTATTCTACCACCTACTATGGAGCAACTCTGACAAGTGACTTACTTCAATTTTTTCATCTATGAAATTTAATTGGTCCAGTGAACTCCAACAATCTTGGAAGTACATTGAAGGCTAGGTAGCTTTCTTTGGAGGTTGAAGTCCTTATGTGATTGACTCAGTGGTATGCTGGAACTGGATTGTACTGGTTCATGAAAGTCAAAATTGGAAACTTGTCTAACGGCTAATGTTCAAATGTACAAACTCACAATTAAAGGCATTGTATTAAAACTCATAATTTCCTAATTTTGTGGTTACATTTTACTATTTATGTTATTGAGGTTATTACATTTATTTTGTCTATATGATAGAAATACTATACAATGGACTCACAACACAGGTCAGATTCTTCATATGGTAGTGTTGAGGCTTGAAAGACACATGCAGTGCCAGGAACATTGTAGATGCTAATAAAGGGAAGCTGCTTTTAAGGTCATTCCTCAGAAAATCTCTGCCATTTCCACAGAGCCTAAAAAATGACCAGTGTTGCTGGATTATTTTAGTCCAGTGCCTCTAAAAGGACAGAAGATCTTTTTCTGTCTATTCATAATACAGATTTGGAAATACTTGACTCCATCTCTTCTAAGGATATGTTAGGAAAAAGAAATGTTTTAAATGATGTGAGACTACTTTGAATGATTAGGAAGCACTAATTCAAATTCTTCTCAACTTGGAGGTTGAGAAGTAGTGTTGCACAGGTTTGCTGGTTTATTCCAATGATGACTTTGGGAAGAAAATATGCTATATTCCAGAGCTGAAGTGGTGATTCTCCATTACTGGTCCCTTGACATGTGCACAGCAATCCATGACCAAATCTTGGGCTGCTGGCAAATAAGAACAATATAATAGAATATGGGCAAAAGATTGTTTTATTATTCTGGAAAGAATGATCTTATATTGTGGGATTCTCTTTTTCTGGCAATATTTGCATTAATGTGTTCTGTCTTTATGAAGTGGTGATGATAGTAGATGGCAGTGGTGGAATGAAAGTTAATTTTGATGCCTTAACTTGAGAAGAGCGAGAAGTCATGTTGGTTCTCTTCCCTAAAGCCTAAGGTGGCTTTTCGGTTTTTTTTTGTTTTGTTTTGTTTTGTTTTGTTTTGTTTTGTTTTGTTTTGTTTTGTTTTTAATGTTTGTAGCCCAGTGAAATATGAAGGCCTAAAACTACTTCATGTTGGATTTAAATGATTTTTCTGCAAGCAAATAAGTATTATAGAATTATTCCATAGGTGACTTGTATCAGCAGTATGGACATATGTGAGCACTTTTGTTTATTCCTCTCATTGGCTACTTTCATAAAACTGCTAATTATTATTAAGAAAATCAAAGCACAAAGTAAGAAATCTTATCTTTATCTCTTCTTCTGCCAAGGGAACTTTCAAAGCCTTGACAGAAGAGGCATGCAAAAAGTGAACCTTCCAGCTTAAAATTGTAATTATGTGTGTTTTACCTAAAGTTATATTTGTCATATCCTAGGAGTTCTTGGGTCTGCATCTGGCTTTAACCATTTTTGTCTCCTTGCTAACAGTGTTGATAATAATGCCAATTTTAATTTCTTGGCATCATGAGTGCATAAACATATCACACACAGATGTGATTTTGAATAAGGAGTGAAACTGTAAATTAGGAAGCAAGATATGTTCACAGGGTTTCATCACATCAATTCACTTCCTAAGTGACACAGTGGTACTGAAAAGGTCTTGAATTGCTCATTTCAAACCTACCTCAGTAACAAAATGCCATGCGTGCAGTGAATTTGCAACCACGTTAAGTCATTTTCTTTCCTCTGTTTCCATGCTGTGTTTGTATTGGGAGCACAGAGTAATGTAATTTAGTAAATTATGATTTGATGACTGGGCAACAGCCCCAGTGTTGAACAGTATTTGGACTATGATTACTTGCTGGCTTTGTCACAGTTGACATTAATTATTGATGGAAGTTTCAGAAATAGCGCATGTGCCAGGAGCTTTTCACTGGAACGGAGGCTCCAGGCAGGAGGGATGCTAAAGAGGGTGGGGGAAGAATCACCTGTGGCTTGTTTATGTCTGTGCACAGTGAACCTGCACCCAGTGGGCTGTGTGCTACCTGCGTAAAGGTCATGGTGTAACGGAAGGATGAACCGTCAGGCTTATTTCTATCGTGTTCCTCCCCAGGAATTGCACCGAAGAAGCCAACTTCAGCCGGAGCCAGCCAAGACGAAGGCTCTCCAGACTGTCATTGAAATGAAGGTAGGAGCTGTTCACATTTGTCAAAAACAGCTTTGCCTCCGGAGTTTGTTCTAACTTGATGGTGCCTAACATAAACACTTGAAAAAACCTTGTGTTTTTCTCTAGGTACCCTGGTGGGTGCTTTTCTTCTGAATCTTTTTGCCTTCTTGGGTACATTTAATTTATTGGCTCTTTAATTAGGATGCCTATTCTGGGCAAAAGAATAAAGGGCTGAAGTATCCCTTGGCTGAAAGGAGCTGGGTTCATTTCCAGAGCATGGCCAATTCTTTCAACCCTAGGGGAGGTTTTGTGTGTGCTTTCAAAGGAAATTTCTAAAGCTAGAATAATTTTTTTCTCTTTTTGTTCACATTACAATGAAAAGACACTTTAAAAAACTAAGATTTGGCAAAGAGAAGTTGTCTTATATGCAACGAAGTAGTTAAATAATTAAAATTTGCTATCAGCAAAATGTACTTTTCAAAGAATAATACTTTCCCAGGACTCCAGTATTTTCTCCTAATAAAGTCTGGAAGTAATAATAACTTATTAAATATTCATAAGATAATTAGCTGTGGAAGTATAGATATATGCTATTTAAAAGAATTGAAAATCCTCCTAGAGAGATTTAGGGTATTTAAAGAATAATGAAACAAATGATAGTGGTTAAGCCATGATGTATGATTAAGAAATAGATTTAAATGAAACAAATTGCTTTGTCAGTATCTAGAAATGTAAATAAAAAAAGTTTTTAACTTTCAGTGTTTGCTAGAGGGAAGCAAATAGTGTTTATCTTAAGAGTAAATAATTCTTGATTTAAATTGTTTCATGAAGAAAAAAATTCCTAACAATGATGTTTGCAATTTGGTAATTCCAGAGTTTAACACTTGAGAGTTTGCTTATCACCATTAGCCTACAATAGAATTCTGCAGCTTGCTGATAGGATAGGATAATGATTTTTCTTTTTTATAGCACATGATTTTGAACTATCTGCCAAAAAATTTCTAAGTCCTGGTGAAAAAGAAAGTAACACCAGCTATTGAATTTTTGGCATGTACAATTCTGACTTTTTTTTTTTTTTTGGGTCAATGACAATGTCTTTATCCAAGTGAATTTTTGTGGAAATAATGTAGAGCATTTGCTTTTAAAACTCTGTGTCCCTCAAATGAGGTTACATGAGTTGAGGCACTCATAATGTATTTGCAGCACATTGGTTTGAAAAATATCATCAAAGGAACCAAATGCCAATAAGATTGAATAATTCTTGCTAATTTTGGCTCCTCAATTCATTTTAAATTTATGTAATTTGAACTTGTTTTGAAAAGAAACTTAACATTTTACACTTGTGGGGGAGTATTTCATAACTGAGATTTCTTTCTCACTTAACATTGGAACCAAACTTGAAACTTGGTTAGGGCTCCCCCCGCCCCTTTTTTAAAGAAAAGATTTTAAAGACTTTATTTTACTTTTTTGCAAAGAGTCACTCCCACCTCCATGCTTACCACCCCAATCTCTGGCACAGTTACTAATGGGAAAGAGGATGCACATAAAATCTATTTCCAAACTATCTTTTCTTTTTAAAAAAGGGAAAGAGTGAGTTCCAGGAATCTTCGGAGAAACCAGGAATGACATCTCTTCCAATGCAGAGGGCATTTTCCATGTAAAGTCTCTATTCAAAGACAATTAATACCTTTTGGTGACCTTTAGAAGTAAAAAAAAAAATCTGTTTAATTATGACTGTTTCTAGTATTATATGTTTTAGTAGAAAACGAAAAAGTTAATAAATATACTCATTTAGGCTAGCTATATGAGAGGCCATAAAATATGATTTTTAGGGCAAACTCATATCCATATATTATCAATAAATTGAGTCTGGTATTTTATGCATGCCAATGATGCTGATTTATAGAACACATTTTTAGGACAAATAATGATCAATATAGTTGTCAGGGAATTGAGCCTGGAGTTTTTCTGTTTTTTGGGTGTGTATTAATTTACAAACCACTGCCTTCTGTTTTGTCAGTGAAGTCTGGGTCCCATTAGCATCTATATTCACCATGTAAAATTGAGTTATGGAGGCAGATGGTAGAGGGTCATCTTTTCAGCTGTGTGTAGCTTGTGACAGAGGCTGTGATCTCATCCAGTTTTGTACATTACATCCCTGTGAATTTGGAGGGAATATTTAAAACCCATATTTCACAAGCCTTAGGGTTGACTATCAAATACAGCTGACCCTTAAACCTGGTAGGTAGAACTTAAGACACTGTTGTGTTTTAACTTAAGCACCTTTGGGTAAATATTGGTCTTATCTGGTGCCTTGGCAAAATCTGAAGTTAAAAGGAACTTTCCTAGGGAAAATTTGACCTATAGTTTCAGGGAGATGACATGAATTAAGGGCTTATAAATTGCCTCTACTATTCCCTTGCTTCTGAGAGAAACTGAGGGTGAACTTCTGACCCCTCATCTTCCCCACACCTTTGTATCCACTTGAGAAAGTTGTTTATTATGAAAATCTGTGAAATCTTGCCCTAATTCAAGCTGTTTTAGAAACTTGGTCTGGTAGTTTCGTTAGATCTCTACGTGCACCTCTGGGCTTGTAGAAATTGTGAAAATATATCTCCATGGGCAGGCAATGGGGAGGGCCATCTGCCAGCATCAAAGAGGGAGTAATTCTCTTGCAGCCATCACATCTACTGCAGCCACTTGAGCCAGGAGGTTAGGGTCATCTGAATGAAAATGAAAGGAAGCAAAGTGAATGAAGTTATTTGTGATTTATCTTCTTGCAGGAAGCTCCAAGTTTTAATTTTGATCCTGATTTGCTCTGGCAGGTATGTTACAGGTTTGCACTAGAACATTGTGTATATTTTTCACAGAAATTAGTTTTCTTGTAGATGGTGTACTGAATGCTCCTCCTTTTCTTGCTTTTATGTTTAAAGATTCTTTACTAAGCTCCTCTTTTCTGCTCTCATGGAGTGCTGTCAATAAAAATGGTAGTTAAAAAGATTTTTCCCTCTTTTTTTCTTTAATGCTACTTCCTTTAAAGGAATGTTTTAACCTACATTTACTATAAATTTGACATGACCTAAAGATGATGTCCAAAAATTTCACTATCTTAGATTCATTCATAAAACTGTATCCAGTTTCTTTCTTCCTTTCTTCCTTTCTCTTCCTTCCTTCCTTCCTTCCTTCCTTCCTTCCTTCCTTCCTTCCTTCCTTCCTTCTTCTTTCTTAAAAAGATTTATTTATTTATTTATTTATTTATTTATTTATTCATGAGTGAGTGAGTGAGTGACACAGAGAGAGAGGCAGAGACATAGGCAGAGGGAGAAGCAGGCTCCTTGAGGGGAGCCCAATGCGGGGACTCCATCCCAGGACCCTGGGATCACGACTTGAGCCCAAGGCAGACATTCAACCACTGAGCCACCCAGGTGTCCCCTGTTTCCTTTTAAGAAAAATGAATTACAGTAATGACAGTACTTGTCAGATAATCTTAAAATTGTTTTCTTTGTTAAATCTTCCAAGTGAATGAAAATCTAATTCAAAATGGCTAAAGCCAAAAGGAAATTTATCGGATCATTCAACAGGAGAAAAATGGGGTTTTGCTTCAGGCACAGCTTAATCCAGGGGTTCAAAAGTTGTTAATGATCCATTTCCTCTCATTTCATTCTATAGTTTAGCTTCCTTCATGTAAACTCTTTTTTTTTTTTTTAAAGGAACTTCTTTCTTTCTTTTTTTTTTAATTTTTATTTATTTATGATAGGCACACAGTGAGAGAGAGAGAGGCAGAGACACAGGCAGAGGGAGAAGCAGGCTCCATGCACCAGGAGCCCGACGTGGGATTTGATCCCGGGTCTCCAGGATTGAGCCCTGGGCCAAAGGCAGGCGCCAAACCGCTGCACCACCCAGGGATCCCCATGTAAACTCTTATTTTCAGACAGTCCTTGTCTGCCCATCTGAGCAAGATGGCTATAACAGCTCTAATAATCACAAAAAGAAGAGTTAGGAAGAAAGTTGTGTTTTAAGAAAATGCAAAAAAGAAAACCCCAGAATAAAAATAATGTGATGGAATATAAACTTCATTCTAAACTTAACAGTCCAGACTAAAAAAGTAATGCACAAGGTTTTCTAGTTCTCATTTGCTTAATAAATTAAAGGGCACTCGTTCATCAAAAGAAACAAACTTTATGCTAGCAGTAACTTCAACAGAATTTATCAAATGGGACCTAAATGAGTGCCATAAGAGACTTAGTAAAGTTGCAGAAAATGTATTTGATCTGGTGAACTTGTTATCTAAAGTGGATTAAGAAGCTATGGGCATAATGTCACTAGATAACAGTATTTCTGTGGTAACTAAAGTGAGAGGTGTGGGATGTTTAGCTTTCCTGTCACGTGACAAGCTAGTAGCTAGTCATTTAAGAGTCATGAGTGGTTCTTCTTGAGTAATATTTGTCTCCACCAGGCTTTTCTATGGGAAATGAGCAGGGAGCAATTCAACATTGAGCTTGACTAAGTTGCTGATGTGGAGGTGCTGTTGATCAAAGAATATGACTTTGCATTCAGGTGCTAAACTTCCAGTGGTGAGGTTTATCTTTTATTATTAAAACTAAAGACCAAGCCTTGTCTTTGTGCTCAGGTAGATGACTGCTGTTCTTCTGCATGAGGTGGAGCTGAGCTGCAATTGTGTTAAGTTTCTCTTAAAAGATATGCTTATATTTGGTCAAATCCAGCCAATTCAGTTCCACTAGGTGGAAGGGATGCACTGGAACATGGAGAAGGTAAGAGCTATAGTGGCAATTTTTCCCAAGGTTAAACATCTAGGAAAGGAGGTATTTCAAGTTCAAACCTAGGCCATTGAATGCATCCCAATTCCCAGTTTGAACTTAATTTGAGTACTGGGATCTAGTCAGGAACACCACTTGGTGGCTGAAATGTTTTCTTTGGCTCTAGGGCCTTCCTATGTTTATTTCTGCCATCTTTTGAACTCTTACTTGTTTGAGTCTAAACACTGCACTCTACTTAGGATGATTTCTTCTCTCAGGATGAGGTGTTATTAGAAAATTTGTTTCAAGCCTAATTGTTTTAGCCAAGCCATTATGATAGCTTTTAGGCCTTAAAACTATGCCCCACTCTGTGGCTTTAAAAAGAGTAAGAGCAATAATAATAAAAAATACCACCTTGCTGCATTTGTGACAATCTACAGCCCAAATACCACTAACTGTACATGGGAAGCCAGACATAGGGCACCTGACATATAAAAACCTGTGGATAGGCATAATTAGCCCCATTTCACAGATGAGAAAGTTGTGTTTTAGGGAGGATAAGCAATCTGCTAAGATCCTACATCTAGGTTGTTGGCAGCTGAGATCTGCATATAGGTTTTTCCTCCAGAGTTCCTAAACTTTCTATTCCTTTAGTCTGCTTTTACTAAAGACAGCCCATAGGTTCAACTGGTTTTTCTTTCAAAACTTATTTTGGAAATTATGCACTAGAGTTTGTATCATAGAACAAATTGAGGCAGCTCTTGAGAGCTGGAGAGGTCTCTGATATTTTGAGGAAGGTGTTATCTGCTTTGTGCTAAGAGACAAGAGTCATCCTTTTATGTATAAATGTTATCAGCCCTCCAAATAGGGCTCCAGATATATCCTTTACTTCTATAGCCAACATATACTTGTAGTCCCCCCCCCCAAGTTTTAAGTCTTGTCCTGAAGTCTTTATAACAATTGGAGCAAAACTCATTCAAACTTGCAAAGCCCTGTGTTTTTGATTTGCAATATCCATTTATGATACCAGAAATTATCTTTTAGCTTATTTTTTTTTTCTTGAGAAATTTCATCTTCTCATCTTTTAACTTAAGAAAAAAACTTTGTCCCATTTAACTGTTTTCCTTAAATAAGGGGGGAAAATGTGGGTTTTAAGTGATAGCCAGAAAAAGCAAAATGTCAAGTTAAATGTTAGCTCTGGATGATATATAGTTGTTATTTGGAAGCAAGGAAGACTTTTTTAAAAAAAGAGATGAGACTTCTTTTCTTTTTTTAGCCCATATTCTTCTTATGATGTGTTTGAATATTTGAGTTGCCAATCAAAAATTCCTGCTGTGAATGGGTTTAATTGGTGTGAATTTAACTCCTGAAGTTGAATCACAAACACCTGTGTTGACTGAGTAGCTATTTTGTGCACAGCACCATGGTAGACCTTTTAGAAAAATTAAGCACTCGGTTTTAATGGGGCTAATGGAAGGAAGTACATGAGCTAGGATCTAAATAGTGACCTAAGAACAGCAAATTGGACTGCAGAGGCTCAAATGATATCAAATGAGAGAAGCTCAGGGAATGATTCCTGGAAGAGGTAGCATTTGGGGAGGGCCTTGAAAAGTTGGCATGATTTTAATAAAAGGGATAGGGATAGGTTATAAACAGCAGGGACTATAGGAGTAAAGGTTGGAAAGTATGAAGAGTATCTGGGGAAGAGCAAGTCATTTAGTTTTGTTGAGAGAAGACTTCTTAAGTTCAAAACACAATTGAAAATCAAATAAAACCATAAGAAAGTGGGAGAAGAAATAATAAGAAAGTGAAATGAATGAAATAGAAATCAAACATACTGGAAGGGAATACCAAAACCAAACACTGATTCTTTGAAGAGATTAACAAAAATGACAAATTCTGATTAGAGTTATTGGGGTAAATAGCCAATATCAGGATTGAAAGGGGACATCACTGTCAATCTTATTGACATAAAAAATATGAGGAGTTTTTATTTAACAGCATTATGGTAATAAAGTTGAAATTTTAGAGAAGTTCTTTAAAATAAAAACCTTGTTAAAACTGCATGGGAAGAAAGAGAATATCTGAGTTGTTCTATATATTAAAATGATTCTATATTTAAAGTCTTACCACAAAAAAAAGCAACTTGCAAATCTAAAACCAAACCAAACAAAAAACCCTGCAGGCCCAGATGGCCTCTTCAGTGAATTTACTAAACATTTGAAGAAAAAAATTATTATCAGTCACACAGAAACTATTCCAGAGAATGAAAGATGGAGCACTTCCTATCTTATTTTATGAGGCCAATGTAACCTTGATATTAGTCCCCAACAAAGTCATTACATGAAAGGAAAATTACAGTCTTTCATAAATGTTCATGCAAAATTCCTACCGAACTGAATCCAGTGAAAATTAAATGACGTGTGCTTATTCCAAGAATGTATGGTTGGACTAATATTTGGATATCAATCAATGTTATTTACTACATTAACAGGATAAAGGAGAAACATAAATGCAATTTCAATAAATGCAGAGAAGGCATTTGATAAATGCAGCTATCCATCCATGTAAAAAAGAAAAAAATGCCTTTTTTGCAAACTCAGATTAGGAGAACATTTTCTTAATAAGAAGCAGCTATAAGAAAACTACAATCAACATCATATTTAATGGTAAAATGTTGAAAGCTTTCATTATGATATAAAAAATAAGACAAAACCACCTATTACTGTCACTTCTATTCCATAATGTTCTAGATATGCTAAGTATAAGAAGTATAAAGAAAGAAATAAAAGCATTTTTATTCACAGAAACCATGATTGGTGTGTAAAAAAAATCTCAATAAATTCATATAATAAAAGATTAGATTAATAGACAAACTTAGCCAGATAGCTAGTCAATATTTTAAAATGTAATCATATTTTTACATGCCAGTAAGAAACATTTACAAAATAAAATCTTAGAAACAGTATCATTTACAATGGCATTAAAAAACCCAAAATATCTAGAAACAAATCTAGCAATGGTGGTACAAGACCCAATTTAAGTAGAAGATTCAAAAAATAATTTAATGTGGAATAACCAAAACCTTGAAAAAGTGAAATAGCTATAAACAATGGAGTGGATAAATAGTGAAGTAATCATGCTATGAAATGCTATATGGCAACGAGAAGCACCAAGCTATTGCTTCATATAACAACATAATTCAGTATCCTCAAAACAGCATTGAAAGAATCTAGACACAAAAGAACACATACAATATGGTCTGTTTATATGTGTGCATTCCAAAAATAGCAGAAGTAATGAATAGTGTTAGACGTTTGGATAGTGGATAATCTGGAGTGACAGGATATGGAGATTGGGTGGGGGAATAAAGGAAGCTTCTAGAGTGCAAGTAGTATTCATTGATCTGGTTTGCTTTTTCCCAGGTATGTTTACTTTGTCATAATTCATCATGCTGAAAACCTATGATTTGACTTTCTTTTGTATACTATATTTTAATTAAAAAGTTCATTTAAAAACAAAGGAAGAAAAACTCACCAGTAAAAAGACAAATAATCTTATCAAAAATTGAGCAAAGGAATTGAGTAGGCATTTTTCCAATGAAAACCAACAAATGGCCAATAAGGACATGTCCCAACAGGAAATGCAAATCAAACCTTCAATTAGATACA
Source organism: Vulpes vulpes (assembly GCF_048418805.1). Classification (NCBI taxonomy): domain Eukaryota; kingdom Metazoa; phylum Chordata; class Mammalia; order Carnivora; family Canidae; genus Vulpes; species Vulpes vulpes. The sequence goes on from NC_132788.1 coordinate 87,238,218, forward strand.
ACTTACCCCTCACTAACATGGCTAAAATAAAACGAGATAGATAGTAACTAACAAGTGTTGGGGAAGATGTGGAAAAGCCATATTCTTAATATTGATGGTGGAAATAAAAAATGGTTCAGTCCATTTTTAAAAGCTATTTGGCAGTTTTTCCAGATGTTAAATGTAGGGTCTTACAGTAGTAAGACTCAGCAGTTCTCCTCCTAGGTATACACCGAATGAAACTGAAAACATATGTTAAAATCTGTACACAAATGCTCATATACCATTATTAATAATAGCCAAAAAGCTAAAAAGAAATCCAAATGTCCATTATCCTATACGAATAAATGAAATATGGCATCCCCATACAATAGAATATTTTTTGGCAATGAAAAGAAATGAGGAACGGATACATGCTATAACCTGGGTGAACCTTGAAAACATCATGTTAAATGAAAGAAGTTAGTGCAAAAGGCCACCTATTACATGATTCTATTTATATGAAATGTCCTATAGATATATCTGTAGAAATAGCAAGTAGATTAGTGGTTGTTAGGAGATAGGGGAGAGGAGCAGGAGTGACTGCTCATGGGTATAGGGCTTTTAGGTGGTGAAAATACTGTAGAATTAGATAGTGGTGTTGGTTATACAAACCACTGAATAGTATACTTTAAAAGGATAAATTTTATGGCACATGTACTGGATATCAGTAAAGCTGTTTTTTTAAAAATAAAGATATTTCAAAGGAAATGGTCAATAACTTTGATTACTTAAAAATTGAAAAGATAGAGCTATAAAATAATCATGAGATGTATTTCTAAAAAGAAAAGCAGATGTATTCCTAAGGTTTATAGTAGAGACTTAATGTTCTTAATATATAAAGAAGGTATATTTATCAATGTGGAAATTGGCAAAAATACCAAAATGTTGACACTATTTCTGAATGAGTCAATTATGATGGATTTTTTCCCTCTTTTTCCTTTTCTTCCCCCTCCAAATTTTTATGTTTTCAATAATGTGCATTCATTACACAGGAATGGTCAGGAATTATTACTTAGGAAAAACAACAGTAAGTTCATTTAAAAAAAAACTTAAAGCTGCACAGTTTCTTCTATCCTGGCTTTCTTTCACTGAACAGAGAAGGCTCCAAAGAGGAAAAGGTTAGATTATTTGTGGAAATTGATAATTTGGCTCTGCTGCTTATTGCTTCTCTGGCTCCAGCTTTCCTATCTGTGAAATGGGACAATGATACCAGCCTGCGTAAGGTTGTAGAAAATATTAAAATGAAGTAAGGCATGGGAAAATCCAGGTATATAATAAATGCTCAAAGAATTCTTTGCTTCTCTATCCATTCCCTTCCAGTCTGGAAGTTGAGTTTTACATGTTAAAAAAAAATAGTGGTACCTTTGAGCAAGGAGAGAGAAGGAATTTAACAAATTTACTTCAGGCAGCTTCTTAGCTCAGAATGCACACATACACAGAGCTGGTATGTGGAAAGGCTTTAAAAGCTTCTTTGAAAGGAGAAACCAAAAAAAAAGAAAGAAAAAAAAAAAAAAAAGAGAAGAAACCAGTGGAGAAAAAAATAGCAACTCCTAGTAGGCCTGTGGCATAATAAATGATCTAGGGACCTGGCTTTCTGGCTGTTGTGCCTTTGGCAAGTCACTTGTCTTTTCTGGCTCTCACTATTCTCATTTGGCAAATGAAGAGATTGGACCAAGAGCCCTGTTTTAAAAATTCTACCAAGTTTTGAGGCTTGGTGACTGGCAATTTGGAATCTCAAAGGGTCCTGCCTGGGGAGTCTGACTTGACATGACATACTTGCAAAGTTTAAATCTTGCTTTGTTTGCTCCATCTTGGCCAGCCCTGCCCAGGCTAGCAGCCCCTGCATTCTCCCTTGTTGGTGCTCAGGTTCCCAGCCTATTGTTTATTTAGGGATTGCAATTTCCTTATTGGCGTGCGCCTCCGCCAGTAGGGTTGAGAAGTCAACCACAGGCCTCATGTGAACTTCCCCTTTCAAGTTTCAGTAATGACAGTGGGGCCTTCACATGCCTCATCCCTAAGGCACGTTCCAGTTTCCACATCCATCAGGCCATGCTGGTGACTTGGGGTGGCCTGGATTCCTCTGCCGCCTGTTGCTTTTTCCATGAGACAAACTGGTTGAACATAGAAAGATTTGTGGTATGTTTTGGAGATCCTAAGGAGGCTCCAAACCAGGGCTGTTGAAGGCGTTGTGAGGATGATATAAAAGAAATGGGAAGGGCAAGTTCAGGTTGATAGAGGCCAGTGAATGAATAGAGCTTCCTCACTCAATCTTTTCCTAAAGAGCACTGGAAGAGAATAGACGTGTCAGATGCCCGTTGTTTCATTACTCCTTGAAATGTAATCACTGTTTTGCAACGTAGTATTTCACTGGATCTCTGGGAATTCAAACTCTCTTTGTATTTATATGTATGTGAAAGATGACTTTGATCCAGCCTTAGGGAGGGTGGGGCTGCACACAGCACACAATGAGGGGCTATCTTCTCATCTGGAAGCACTTTCTGAAATTTCTTCCTCCCTATCCTCTCTCCCTAACCTCTTCACTATTTTATTTTGACCTTGCTCCATGATCTTTAAAGGCTAGTCATGCTGTGTGTAGAAAGGGATCAAAATAGCCCACATCTAGGTGGCACACCTTCTCCGAAGCCAGTTCTTTTGAGGTTTTTCCTGGAGACAGCAAGATCCCAGTGTGTGGCTGTGGCTTCCTCTCTTCTCTATATGGAGGGAACCATTCCAGTGTATGAATGGTGTTAAAAAATGGCTGAAGAAGACAATGTAGGTGATACAAACAAATATTATCTAGCACTTCATGAAGCAGTTTCCATTTGGAGAACTGGGAAATGGGGTAGGAGGAAGGAAGCTTTTATAGGATAAAGAATAAAGAACAAGGAAGAAGAAAAATAGAAAATATCTGATTGGCTGGGGCCACATAGTCACATTTGTTTGAAGTGAGAAGGAACAAGGAAATTAAAAGTCAGAGTTGGCTTGGCATGTGGAGATAGGCTGATTGGATACACTGCATTTCTGGTCAAGTGGAACATTTACAGGGATGTAAAAGTTAATCTAAGTATTGGTTTGCTGACAAGAAGAACCAAGCAGAAGTTGAGCCATCGTGGACTTGGAAAGTTATTTTAACAAAGGGAAGATCTTGGGCAAGTTATTTACCTTTTATAAGTCTCTTGACCTATAAAATGAGTAAAATAAGTACTTAATTCACAGGGTTATAGGAAAGATTAACTGAGACTTTTTCTAGCACAGTGTTTGCATTAGTAATCAATACACATTAGCTGTTGTTGTTATTAACTGCATTTTTAATGCCAGAATGGAGAAATACTGCTTCTGTCCTATACTATTCTATATATTTGGATAATGCAAATATATTTATATCTTCAACATAAATGAGGAAGAAAACAGAAGTCTAAAAAAGAAATATTTTGATATGGCTTTGTACCCCCCTGAGGAGTTTACAAATAAATACAGATCTTTGTGTCACCTCCATCCTGAAAGAGAATGTCTTTGGGTGACACCAAGTCATTGGTTCTTTTTATTCACTCCTTAGGTGAATCTGATAAACCTAGTCCATGGACTGGCACCCGGGAGCCTCTGTATTAATGTGTGTCACAGGCATATGGAAATGATTTTGGATTAACAAGTGCTACCTTCCATGCATTGGGAATGTAGAAAGCTATCAGTATTAATTGAAGCAACTTTCTATGAAAGGCTGATAATCAGCCAAGAGGCACAGGTGCAACTACACTGGTTGTTAAAATACTGAAATATTTCTCTGGTTATCTCAAATCCCCAGATTATACTCCCCCACTCCAGCAACTAAAGAGTTAACCCCTGACTTTTTAGAGACTTCCCAGACCTGGTTCCCTTGCTCTAGGTGGTGTCTGTTCTAGTTGGTTCTTGTCCTATGCTGTACTGGTTGTTGAGTGACTCAACTATCACTCTGATTCTGTTTGATTTAACGTATCCTCAAACCTTTTCTGACTCTTTTTCTTTTTTGAAACTTCACTATTTTATTTTTTTGTGACTTTTCATGATTTCCATCATTTTTCACTTCTTCCTTTTGGTGATTCTTGTGCTGTTTTTTCTATACTTGATTCTTAACCAGGTCAGAATTCTTTCAGCACTAGGCTAATGATCTATCATCTCTACTGTCCCAACTCCCATTTTGGCTTCTGTTTATTATTAACTTCCCAAAGGCCATCTTGTTGCTTAAAAAAAAAGATTTTATTTATTTATTCAGGAGAGACAGAGAGAGAGAGAGAGAGAGAGAAAGAGAGAGAGGGGCAGGGATATAGGCAGAGGGAGAAGCAGGCTCCATGCAGGAAGCCCCGATGTGGGACAGGATCCTGGGACTCCAGGATCACATCCAGAGCCAAAGGCAGACGCTCAACCACTGAGCCACCCAGACGTCCCTTGTTGCTTTCTTTTTACCAGCTTATAAACAACTCCTGTCATACCCAAGTGCAAACTATCTTGATTCTGAAGAGTGCTTAGCATTCAGTCCCTCCTTCTTTTCCAGCTCCTCTGCAACAAAAAGTGATCCATAAATTTTAATTAGTCCTGTCTTCTTACTCCTCTTCATACATAATTCATACTGTTTTCTTATTCTTTCAACTTATATTAATTAAATATTATGTGCTGGACACCATGCTGAGTACTCTAAACTTTGCATATGTTATTATTTCTGGCTGGAAAGAATTTCATCTTCCCTCTGATAATTATCCATCTCTAGGTCCAATATTAGACTCCTGTGCTTTGTGGAAATTTGTTGACTCTGCTATCATGGTCTTGCCCATTTCTGACTTCCCTTTGTTGATTTGTAGAATATTATATCTAGCTGTATTGTGGTGTTATCTTTCATGCTATCACTTTTGTATTGCAAGTAGCTGAAACCCTTCTGTTGTATTTTGGTATTCTGGGGGGAGTGAATGGTTCAGATATCTGTACCTAGCTATTCAAATGATGTTATAAGGGCACAATCACTCAGGCAGATTCTTAATCATGGTACCAAAGAAGCCCATAACCAGCCACAGGCCCATATATTCCTTATTATTCATAAGCTCAGAAAAGGAGAAACATAGCTTAGAAAAGTAGAGGCCTAGGAATTTATGTTGGTCTCCTAAAAGAACTCTGATTGGCCTTGATGGCATAACGAGGTCACTGCAGATCAATCAGCATCCAAAGAATCCATGGTACTTGCCACTGAGCAGGGTCATCCATGAAACCCCACTGAAACCACAGGGAATTGGGAAGATGTAGTTCCCAAAAAGAAAAGCTGAGCAGACAGATAAAAAAGTAATCGATAAATGCTACAGCTAGAAATGGGAAGAAGGTAATCTTTGTAGAGCACCTACTGTGTGTTGGCTATTATTCTGGAAGAAGTACATGCTTTCAATCATGTAATTCTTATAACAACCTTAGTTTATAGGATTAGTGAAGGTAGGAATATGTTCACAAAATTAAATGGGATAGACCAAAAGCATAAGCTACTGTCTTCTACATGTGCACCTCATAGAACTGAGGAATGGGTGGGGCCTTACTACACTGTTGTTGGCTGATGATAATAATGATGGCAACCCCTTTACTCTCATGGGGGATGTTCCATAATAGGTAATTTGCATGCATTATTGATCACTTGTAATTTTCATGACATGCTCTTGAACATAGTCTTATTTCAGGGATTCTTAGCATCTTGCCTGAAGATGTAAAAGCCCAAACTAGGATTTACATCCTGATTTGTGACTCTCTGAGGGTCAGGAGGATTGTTCTATCTTCAGCTCTTTTTTTTTTGACTTGAGTCTATCAACAACAAGAGCAGCAACATCAAATTGATATATGGAGACCAGAACCTCAGTGGTTGTATAGTGTCCAGAAAGAAACATATCTTCTGCCCATGGGTCATTAGCAATGTGCACAGAGACAGGATGACAAGAAGGATGCATTCCTGGGGCATGGGGTTCATGAAGAATGAGTGAAGCTGGCAAATGAAGCCTTGGAAAGAAATGTCAGAGCACCCTAATTGCTTTGAATTTGACCTGATTCTGTGCTCATGTGTTTTGCTATAAAGAATTAAGTACCCTATGAACAAAAAACCAATACTACCACCAAAAAACAGCATGTCGTCTGTCATTTTCTCATCTATGTCACCATCTCTTTACAATTTGATAACGCCCAAGAAGTTGAGTTACTGATTTTTTTGTTTTTGTTTTTTCCTTCTTACATGCTTTAGATCCAAGCTGACTTCTTTCTGGAGTGCTTGACTTGGGCTCACAAAACCGCGGTTAATCCCACACAGTAAACCCTTCCAAAGCCAGGGCGTTCCTCAGATAGCCTAAGACCTAGGGAAGCTCAGTTATGTTTGCAACTATGACTAGATGAGTTTTAAAAGTTAAGCCTTCAGGAGCCTCTGTGGGATCCAGTAATAATAGTCTAGAATTTTATCCTAAATAAAGCATAATATAATTAGGTTGGGATGTTTCCTGAACATTAAATCACGTCTTCTTCCTTAAACCAAATTGGCCCTAAGTTTGTTGATCAGTGTCCATAGACTGATATGTGATCACGGTGAGTTCCATGCTCTGTAAAAATTGCTTATATTTTCTTTCTTGGCCTGATATTAAAGTGAAACCAGTAATTCTTACTGTATTTGAAAAAAAGCGCATTGTGACACTCAGCAATAACATAATTGTTACTTTTTGTGACTAAATGATACTGCTTTTTTGATATTCCACCCACTCATCATTTCAGAGTTCACAGTTCCTAGAGAGGAATTGAAATCTTTTTCTTGCTATTGAAGGGGAACATAATGTTTGACAAATACAGAAAGGGTAATCTGTACTGGCAAAGATGCTCCAGAAAGTTTACTCCCAGGGTTGGTGTACACTTAGGCCAAGATGGATAGCTCCTGAAGGGAGGTTAATATTTTTCTAAATTTACTTGGCTTATAAAATTGTCTTGGTCTCTTCTGCACTGGTCAATCCCGTCTGTCATGTATGTGGGACACCTGAAGTCATTTAAAACACCTAAGTCACTTGAAAGCCTTAT